>NC_132842.1:28135637-28308137 GCF_048164855.1 Canis lupus baileyi
AATCTTCCGTGCTATTTTGGTGTAGCACATTTTCCCAATAGATATTCACTGTGACCTGTTGTACCAGAGTCATCCATTAGTCACAATAACAAACTATAAGGTTGTACCCGAAAAATCTGACTCTCTGCTTTACCTTCTCATTTTCCAGCACCTCTGGTTGCTGCAAACTCTCAACTCATTCCTCACACCAAGACATCTGGGGGTTTCCACTGAGTTGTAACTGCTGAACACGATGCAGACTGGGGACCGCCAGTAGTCTCAAAGCTATAAGAAAAGGAAACTCACACCACACAGTTCCCTTCTCCCAGCATCAAATTGCCTCCTGGATCCCTCTGCTTCGGCTTTCCTTCCAATGCCCTCACATAGTTGTTTTTTTTTTTTTTTTCTTATGTTTTATCCAGGGTACATAGTTATCCACAACAAGGTTAATCCAATTGGAGGTTACTTGACTATAAACAAATGCAGAAGTCCAGGCTTGAGGGTCATAAAGACAAAATCGCACTTATTAGTATAGTTTTTCAAGAAACACTGAGACTACCAAAGAGAAGTCTTCTTCAATATCTTTTTTTTTTTTAACTGAAACTGAAAAATCATTGTCTACTGCAGAGAATCTCCATACAAAGTTCATAGATCTTCAACACTAGAGAGTCATTTTGCAATTTCAGATGATTTGTTTTAAAAACGCAATCCCTAACAACTTCGAGTGGCAATTGCTTTGGCTAATGTAGGCATTGTGAAAGAGTCTTAAGCCACATCTGTTACAAATATCTTGCAAAGATAAACCAGAATTTGGGGAGTTCCAATCATCTCATTTGCCCGATATGCTTACCAGTGAAGGTGAAGAAGTTGACGATTCAGAAATATCTATCAGTCGAAGGAGGTCTTGAGATAATGAAACATGCTTATACTTGCATACTTCAGAGTTGGTAATCTAAGATTGACACATATGAGTTTGGGATTAAGAATTGGAAGATAATCACTTCCTGGCCTTTTGGCTAAGATCAAGTTCTTATGAGTTTAAGATCTGATACATCCAAGGATAATATATTAAGTGGATTTTTGGAGCAAGAAGTTGGAAGAGGAGCCTGCTCCAGCCACCCGTTGCATGAACCTGGCATTGCAATACTTCCAGGAATGGGGCACCCCCCTCAGGGACAATGGTAGCAGTGCAAATGGCAGCTGGTTCTGGCTTTTGCAGTAGTCCCATGGAGCATGCACAGGGGAGGTCCAGTGGTTTGCTGGTGGTCTAGCAGCAGGAGCCCAGCAGGAAGCCAAGTAGCCCAGAGCTCCAAAGACCTACCTTCTACTAGGGAATGCATGTGTCTATCGTTATGCGTGAGCCGACCTATGTGCATGTGTCCTTCAGGATCAGCCTCACCACACCCCAGGAAAGTCCCAGCCTCTCCCTCCCCCAATGTGCCTCTGTCTCCACTGTGTCACTCCCCTGCCCCTTCCATCCCCCCCCCCAAAAAAAACCAAAGAATTGGAAGATAGATGTTGGATAGCAGATGACAGAGGAAGGAACAATTAAATGTATTGGTCAGGCCATCCTTTGTTGTTAGTTTAAGAGACTTCAACCAGGCTCAATTCAACCTTGTTAGTTACTGTATTATCTAGTACAGGATCATAATACCTAGAAAATTGCCATGTATGTTATCAGAAATATGACCCAGGAAGTAAAATTGTATCTCTTTTTTGTGAAACAAACCTACCTTTAATTCCTCCTCATCATTCATAAGGTTCTAAGACAACAATGTACATTATTTAAGCAATTAGACTCAAGAATTATATTTATTGCTACAAATAAATCTATGATCAAATATAGACACACTAGTACCGTTTGCATACAGGGATACATGGAAATACTTATTTCTACCTCTTAAGTAATGGGAACTGGCATTGGAGAAACTTTAAAATTAAAAGTTAATGAATCAGGGGTGCCTGGGTGGCTCAGTCGGTTAGGCATCTGACTCTTGATTTCTGCTCAGATCATGATCTCAGAGTGATGAGATCGAGCCCTGTGTAGGGCTCCACTCTGAGAATGGAACCCACTTGGGATTCTCTCTCCTACTCTCTTTGTCCCTCCCCCCATGCACATGCACACTCTCTCTCTCACCTAAAAAGTTATTGGATCCAATTAAAATACTCAAAGCATTTTAACAGATAAAATGAATTCCAAGCCATCAAGATTAGATAAGAAATGGAGTGCATCCATTAATTCACCTATAGGAAGAATGTGTAGACAGGAAAGTACTCCTGGGCTCCTGAACCAAAGGAAAGGAATCACAAAAGCAAATCTTAGCAATGTCCATTCAAACAGAGCAAGTTTTTAAGCAAAGAAAAGTTAGGACTTAATTTCAGAAAAGACTACATTTTGAAAAGCTCACTTGGTCAGTCCAAGGCCATAACTAATAAGATCACCCTGATGCCAGATACTTCCCTACTGTAATAATGATGGATATATCAGAAAATTCCATTCAGCCATTCACTCATTCATTTATTTAGCTTCTACTGAGTGCCAATGAAATGCTGACACAGGGAAAGAGGCTGACAAAACAATGACGAGCTGCACGGAAAGGACTCACGTTCGTTAGTTTTCACCATAATATTAAGGATAAGCAACAGTGGAATATTCACAGCTAGAACATAATTCAAATAGTGATAAGTTCTATAAAGAAAATGTTTAGGAGATTATTTTAAAAATTAAGAACAGGATCAGGGAGGTTTGGAGACATTTCCCAAATCATCATACTGTTCTAAATTAATGTGCTGAATTGTGATCCCAGCCATTCTGATTCCAGAGCCCACCTTCCTAAACCACAGAATATGTTGGCAAAACCAACATGCAGAGAATACAACTTTAACCTGTTTTTAGATAGATCTTTTATTTTCAAATGAATCCTTGCTATCAGGCCAGCTCTTCCAGGATTGCCTCGTCTCTGCTCCTTTACCCTCATCATTCACTGAATTTTCTTTCCCACAAGCAAATCTTCAAATCCAGAATCAGATTCTCCTGCTCTGGCCATGCCAGTTCATGATTCAGCTTGACACTAACATATGGAAAATCCATACTGAAGGGCTCAGATTCAAAGCATATTCTCTATAGTGGTTTTATCTCTGTGTTCTCATCCCAACATTATAAAGGCTTGAGGAAGGCCCGTTGTACATGGGATTGAGTAAAAACAGTGTATTCCCCAAAATGCAACAAAACCCATTGCTTCTTGTTCCATGTGTGGAATTCTGATACTAAAATAATTCTTTGGAAAACTCAAAGGAAAAGCAGCCCATTAAGTTTCTAAAAAAAGGACAGTCCTTTCTAGATTCACTGAAGTCTGATGTATGACAAGTTTCATTTCAAACATGCTTGAAAAACATGATGTAACTCTGACAAGTCAGACTTTGTAACTTGGCAGAGGCAAAGTTTTTTTAAATGTATTTATGTATGTGTTGGGTGTAAACTGTTATTGTACTGGAAAACTTCTTGAAAGGGATTTTTATAAGTCTCATCTTGTCTTTCTCAAGTGGCTGTTAAAAATAGAGAGTTTATTGGCAACTATTTTTCCTTGTGTTAGAGAAGGATTAGCTTAATCCTGGTGAAATATCTTAACACTTCACTATATTCAATTTTATACAACTAAACTTTCATTAGGCATAATGCTAAAATAACTGCATCTATCCTAAGTGATTCAAAAGTTATACATTTGTCAGGTTTGTTTTTACAGACCTCTGACACTTAAACACTATGCTCTAAGTGAGGTAGCATTTTTGCTTTCCTACCTACACCTGAATTATTTTAATTTGGAGTAGTGTTTATTTCTTTTGTTTTTTTCTGTGAAATGCTAGAGGCTTCCTCTGTGTATTTAAACAGCATGATAGAATTCATCAAACAAATATCCTACTCTTCAGTACAGTGTACAATGTACAAAGCTATTTGAGACTCTCCTTTTAAAATAACCCCATATAGATTTAGGACTTTTGTGTAGATCCAAGAGCTCTTCTCCTTTTCAATTATAAAAAGTCCAATTTTGACAGTTTCCCCCTCACTTGCACATTCTGGGCCAGTCCAAAGCCAAGTTAAATACATAAAATGTGTCCTAATTCCCGATCAACACATTTAGCTTCCTTTTTTTTTCCTTTTCTTTCTTTTTTTTTTCTTTCTTTCTTCTCTGGTGTTTCCTCTACTTTTTTTCTCCTCATTTAAAAATATCACTGCCCTTCCAAGAACAAAAGTTGTTATCAAAAAATAGTCTGCCTTTGTTTCCTGATAGGACAACTTGCATTCCCTCTCATGGAAGCATTTGTCTTCCAAGCCTTATCTCTACTATTACAATGAAAGAATATGTCCTTGTTAAAGAATATCAGAGTTTTTTCTCACTTATGGGAAGGTATGCGCCTGGTTGCTGCATGATCTGGACCATGGAGTGTCCAACATCAGTGACAGGCAAAGAGGGTGATGGAGGCGTTGCACTGGCTCTCTCTTGCCTTGGTCATTTCTTCTGGTGCGTTGGCCAGGTGCATTGACCCAATTACAAGAGACATTACAAAATGTGGGCAGCATGTGGCTTTTTGGCTGAGCAAAAACAATCTTGGCTTCTTTGGGTACCCTTTGCTCCCATCCTACACAGAAAACACCCATCTCTCCACAGTAGATAACCCCAAATCCTGGCCAGTCCTCTGCACATGACTCAAAGTCTAGATAATGGTGTCTTCATCAAAATTAGATAGGACTGTTTTTGATCTGGAAATGTCTGAACTAAAACAGACACAGTTTCCCCGCACACTCACACACGAAAGGCCACAGTAAAATGATGACAAGAGAACCCCAATGGATGCCTCCATTCTGAAGGAGGAAGACCAGAAGATAGGGAGCAGCCATGATCCATGGCACTTCTGAAATCCTGCTGGTGGACACAGGAAAGTTCCATTGTGAGGGCCTGGCAAGTGCCATCAGGTCTGTCCCTTCCTGCATCCAGGCCACCTTCAGGGCTTCTTTCTTGTCTGTCTTCCAACTTGGCCACATACAGAAGTGACCTTTAAAGGACAGGCCCTCTATAAGACTGCCTGGTTTTTCAGCTCAGTTCCAGCTTTGGGGATTTTGATGACATGAGAGTTGTTTTACGTCTATTTTTTCCCATGCTTGGTTTCTTTGGCACTTCATTTCTCCCCAAGACGAAGTTGATTCCTGATCTTAGTCTGGAAGCATTTGGCCTCTAGAAAAGGAGAGTTGGTAAACATTGACTGTCTGCCACAGTTAGGCCTAAATTAAAGTCCTGAAATGGAATTATTGCCACTTTGACATTCTACAGGTGGAGAATGTGGAAAAATATTTTGGGAAGCAGTGTCCTTCCTAGGATGACTCAAAATAGGCACATAGGTAATGCTAACCCTGCCAATATGACATTATTTGGGGAACATTGGTACGTCCAACTGGTCTGCCAGAGGCCAGCAGAGAGTGGAACATAAAATTTGAAAATTGGACTCTCTAAAAAATCCAAGACTTGGGGTCACTACGTGGAGGTCGTAGATATTATTTTTGTTTCTTTCACTGCACATGCATTAGGCTTGTGTTTAGTGGTTTGCTTTTAAACCAACCGCTAAAATATTATGTTTGGTCAAATAGGTGCCCGTTTGGGTTCACTAGGAGAGACTGAATGCTACCGATTTGCTAAGGCAATTAAAATCTCACATCGTGCAGTTAGAACTTAGTAAGTACCTTTTGCTGATTAAGGGATATATAACATTAAAAAAAAAAAAAACTATGCTATTTCTTTTTTTGTCCCTATGGCTTAATCAGGACAGGCACGATTGGATGTGGCAAATATCTGCTTGTTCTGGTTTCTCACCATGAGTTTCAAACAGCTCATGCTGTGGGGACTGACATTTCCAGGTCACAGTCAAAAGGCATAGCCAAGGCTTTTTGGTCATGTCTAATTCTCGGTACATGTGCTACCTTTCCTCAGAGCAGATTTTTGTTTTAGACATGAATTATGTTAAAGACATCTCAGAAGCACTGACTTAAATCCTGCCCTGCCAACCACCTTGGGGGGATTTGGTTACATCTCTGAATTGTTTAACTGAAACTTCCACTTGATTCCAGTGAGTTTTGAAGTAATATGACTCTTTGAAAAGTGTAGCCTTCCTTTCCTTTTCTTCCACCTCCTTCCCTTCCCCTTACTTCTTCTTCCTTCTTATTATTTTTTTAATGTGATTGATATGGCACCTCACTGGCTCAGTGGCTGAGTGTCTGCCTTTGGCTCAGGTTCTGATCCCGGGGTCCTAGGATCTAGTCTCACATTGGTTTCCCAGCATGGAGCCTGCTTCTCTCTCTGCCTGTATCTCTGCCTCTCTCTCTCTCTGTCTCTCATGAATAAATAAATAAAATCTTTTTTAAATAAATAAATAAATAAATAAATAAATAAATAAATAAATAAGATTGATACTGAAAATCTCAGAGCATTTCCTAATGCAGACTATCTCTGACTTGGGACCCACCCCCACATAAATGACAGCAGGGCCAATATTAGGACCAGGTGAGCCAGGAAGTCCCCTGAGGCACACAATCTAAGAGGATGTCCCTAAATAGTCAGTGATCAAGATTAGCAATGTTTAAATAAAGTATATTAAAAAAACAAAACTGAATGCAAGTAATACCCAGTGAACAAATAACAGATTTTAAAATGAAGACACATTGTGGTTTGCTTTCTTCTCCTACATTATTGTGTGAGAGGAACAGTCATTTCCAGTCGGCCCTAGACACCCCATCAGAGGCCACGACATTTCTAGCAGTGGGTTGTAAAAGGTGACAAATGGGAGAGAGACAGGGCAGCACAGGGCTTTCTACATGGTCATGATTTTTTACCGGTAGAGCTTATGTCACTGTTTCTACTTGGTTCACATTTTGCGCGGGCATTTTGATAAAGGCATATGGGGGGTGAACATTTACCCTTGTCCTTAGGCTCCAGGATGGCTTTGCCAGGGCTGAGCAGCAGCCCCCTTCCCTGGGCCACTGCTTGTGCATCCAGTCCCCGCCCCGTCTTCAGCTTCTCCCATTTCCAAAGTGTCCAGACGCTGCTCCCCATCTGATCTTCAGCTCTTTTCAGCCAAGGTTCGGGTGATTCTACAGAGTGGATGCAGAAATGCTGACAAGGACTCCAAAGAATCTAGCACAGGGGATCATAAGAATTCATAGCTAAAGCTGGTTCAAAATTAGTGATTGTAGTGAAACTCAGCACTACCGAATTTGCATTTCTAGCTCGGGACATCACATTCTAAACTCCTGTGGGCCACACTGGAGAGCTACCTACCACTGATCACATAGCTTCTCTGGGAGAGACTGTTCTTGGCACCTTTCTCCCTACTGACTTACAGATGAACTTTAAAGGGGCAGTCCTGTACCTGGAAGGCTGACTGCACTTGTTTAGGAAAACTGTTTGAGGCCAACGCAATCTAGAAAAATGTAAATAAGAAACTAAGGAAATAAAAATCAATCAAATATATGTCCAACTTACTGTACAAAATTTTTTTAAAAATCTAATTAGATTTTTGAATGTTGATCAGCTGTTTGGATATTTCCATTACCAATTATTCTTTTTTAACAAGATGTAGAAACTGTCTATTGTCTAATGATGGTGTGGAGCTGTTAGTTTTCAGGTGTTTTTCTTTGGTACATTTGTATATGCCATCTAGAAAATTCTCTGACTTCATCCTCTTTTGGAGCATTCTACTTAGCTAGGTTTCATAAATGAATTTTTTTTTTAATTTTGGAAAGAAAGGTGCTTGCATACTCAGGGGTCTTATTCATTCTCCCCATTTCACTTAATGTGTATCTATCAAGATAAAGTAGCATGCAGTGAAATGCTCTTCTATTACTCTGCAAACCCCCTGATACAGAGACATGTTCAGAGTAAACATATACCTTGCTTCACACGTCAGTTGGATGGCTTTTGGTGAAGATAATTATTTAGCAGTAACACATGTTACCAGAGACCCATTCAGTAGCTGTTTCACTGGAATAAGCCCCGTTTCCAGAGCATACCCTTTCCTCAAGGAGGACCCTGTGAGCCACTAAAGAATCGTAGTAATTGACCTGGATCTATACATCAAGTCTAAATAGACACAGAGTAAATTGCATAGCATTTGGTAAAACAAGTTACTCACTGTTCCTCTTTCAACCCATAATGACTGTAATTCAATTAGGCTTATTGCCTGTTATTCAATATGATACTACTGTAAAATTGTCCCTTTGCAATACAAACTTTAGAGTTAAAGAGCCTGCTTTTCTTCTTAAAGCACATGGGCTCTCTTGCATTGGAACAGGATTTCATTATATTTAAAAACTTTTTCCACTGTTTACTTTATCAGCGGGGTCAGATAAAGGAGCCAGAGTCAAAATTAGTCTCTTGCTCTGGGACGGGGGAAGTGAGCAGAGAGAAACCCCAGTGGAAATCAGTGGTGGATTTATTTGTATTTCCATAGTGCAGAAATTACAGGAACATTAGCGACGTTGGAAGAAAAAGCATGGGGGAAGGGGGATGTCCATAATTTTATTATTGTTATCATTATTATTCCTAAAAGACACTACAAATAATCTGGGGCATTTGACACAGGGTATTTAAAATTGTCTATGAATCATAAGTGTTTTCAATCCATTTCAAACATTTTCACCATATAATAGAATACTTCCCAGGCAGAGCCTACTAAAAGGAATTTATAAATATTTTTCCTTATCTAACCATGAAAAATCCTGGATATAGAGTTGATTTTTAGATTTAAAAAATATTTTTTTACAGGTTGTGAGGAATTTTCATGTAACCTTAAAAAGTATCAGATCTAAAAAGAGATGGACCAGAGGATGGACTTGAGTTATTATCTCTGTGACAAGTTACTAAAACTCTCTCTGTCTTGTGCATCAAAGAGGATTTGGGGGAGGATTAAATGAGTTAGTACATGCACAATACTTAGAAGAATCCCTGGTGTGTTGCAAGTCTCAAAACAAAACAAAAACAAAAACACAGCTACTTCAGTCTTATCATCATCATCATCATCATCATTATTATGTGAAATAACATGGGACTTACGATGATAACTGGATTCTTTTCAATGAATCTAGTTAGCCTGTTACACAATTTAACACATGATTACATAGCTAAGTCTCTGAGTAGGAACAGTCTATCTGTGAGTATCCCACAGATACAAACTACTGCTCCTTCCACCAACCAATTAAAGTTCTGGGAATGCCATTTGCATTTCCCTAAATTAGAGTTATACCCTTTTGGACACACACATACACATACACACACACACACATATCCCTAACTAATTTACATAATCCGGGGAAGTAAGGATGATGACTTACACCACTTGTGTACCTTACAGTACACAGCACCTATGAGAAGTTCAAGAAATACTTTATTAAGTTTTGATTTGACAATATTACTCCATTACTCCCTATCACTACAGGATCTAAACATTCAGATCCAGACCCAAATACAAAATATTTAGAATATTAAAAAAAATCAGTTACAAACTATTGTTTTTCTTCCTAAATGGCTTAGAAAATGTCCACATGCCCTCTGTGTTACAATTATTCCTGAGCAGTAGAAGCTGAAACTTGTTATTTTCTTCAAATGTTCGGATGTTCGTATTACTTGAATTTCTCTAATGTGGTCTCTGGTTGACTTAGCTCAAGGTCACTTATTCTGAAATCACCATGAAGTCATATGGAATGGAATTTATACTGAACAAAAGAGCCCAGTTGTAACTCTCCCTTGACATTTGCACTTTGTATACAAGCATCTTTTAGATTTACCATCAGGGCGAAAATCAGTCAACTTCACATTGTCAAGTTTCTTAGCATGTCAGATGTCTTGTTAAAAAGTGATAAATTCAATTAGTTTGTTGAATTTACAGAATGTCAATCAACCTGACATGTTTCTTTTTCTTCACCACAGTAAATAAACTAACCAGTTTTCTTTTCCACCCTTCCCCTCTGCTCCCCACCAACCAACCAGTATCACCAGGCATAACATCAACTTTGGAAAAACTTGGGTTCACCTTATTCATTTACCAATGAGTAGCTCTGTTCCCTGAAATGTCTCCCAGGACCTGCTTCATAGGCTGGATATAAGTATTAAGTGAGATACAAAACATCAAGCACAGAGTGTGGCGTCTAGCACATTGTAGGACCAAGTAATCAAGAAAAAAAGATTGCTTCAAGGTCACAACTTAGGTTGTGGGTGGTTTTAGAAGTGATGGTGACAGTGGTAAAGCATGAGGGCAAAGGTCAGACTGGTTACAGGTCTAGGGAGAATGGCAATGACAGGACATAATGTAGACAAATCCAAAGAATATTTTTTAAAAGATTTTATTTTTTTATTTGAGTGAGAGGGGAGAGCACATGAGCAGGGGGAGAGGGGGAGGAGCAGAGGGAGAGAGAGAGGCAGACTCCCCGCTGAGCAGAGTGCCCGAAGTGGGGCTCCATCTTTGGACCCCAGGTTCATGACCTGAGCCAAAGTCAGATGCTTAACTGACTGAGCCATCCAAGCCCCCCAAAGAAGGTTCTATAAAAAGATGACAGAACACAAATAAAAGAGTCAAGAAAATGTAATAATCAGAGTGTTCAATATGGGTAAATAGTTTTAAGTTTTAAGAGTCCTGGATACATCACTACTTTATAGGAACAACCCAAACCGGCCCACCTGTGGCTATGCCTCGCTTGTGGAATGCAGTTTTCCAAATCAGCATTTTCAATGGTTCCTACTTTTAATAGCAGACAATAATGAGCCCTTATTCATAGATGTGAAAGCACTTCAGCCACTTGAAATCATACAATATCTTAGAAGCATCATATTTTATTTTTAAAATTAATGTACAATTTGTTATTCCATAAAATATCTGTGTTCATCTTAATGATGTATTCAGACAAAATTTGGAGAAAATCAAAAGCTCCAGGGACTCCAGCATATATCTACCCTGAAGCTTTGCAAACCCCCTTGTGTGCTGCCCTGAACTTCTCAGAGGCCATAATCATGGTCTTGGAGAAAAATGTAGAACAGACTTTCAATACTGTTGCAAAGCAGGTGATAGAAGTATTAAGGGGAGAAAGCAAGCTTCTATTTGAGATCATCTGCAAGTTCTCTCAAAGCTGTATGATCCTTTAAAGGTGGTTGCAGAGCTCTAAATCTCTCCTGGACAATCTGGATCAACTTGTAAGAATACCCAAGAATTGGACAGAAACTGGGGAAAGGGATGATGTGCTCACAAAATCAGCTCCCAGCTGACCATTGAGTGTCATACAGAATGAGAAGCTATGCGTCCACCCATCCCTTCTGTCAGGACTTTTTTATCTGGACTGCTTAGAATGAGGGCCCAGCTGTGCTCCACACCCAGAATAGGAAACACTGTACACCTTCTGGATGTATGTATTCCCATGCAGTGCCTAGAAAATCTGATTATTCTTTGGTTCATTAATGAACAAAAATGTTCCTTTTTTGACAGTTAGACAGACTTATATACCCCCAAATGCCAGCCAAAACGTGTGTCTAATTATTTTATAAATTATGCTGTGCTGTCACAGACCTCAGGGGAATCAAGCACTTCTAAGTGTTCTCCCTCCCCTGCCTGAGGCTGAGGGAAACACACCAGTTGCCACCAGTCTTGTCTTGCTCATCCATCCTTACTCTCGTGGGGGGTCATGTTTCTCTTCCCATCAGTGGGTGGTCCCTCTCAGTCTGCCCTGGATCAGCATAATGGGGCACCTGGTTTGACTCCCATGAAGATGGTTCCCAAAATGCTTTCTTCCTAGAAAGGTGTTAAATTTGAAAGTGCCTCTCATCTCTTCTTCTGCCAAAATTACAGAGAAAATGATTTTCTAAACAGCTAGATTGATTTTTCATTTTCAAGATGAAACACGGTAAGCAGTTTCATGCATTGGAAATATAAGCTTCGGCTTGAGCCCTCATCCTTGAAAATGCTCAGACTGAGCTAAGGCTCTGGCATTGCCTAAATGGCCACCTGCAAGTCACCCCTCCAACCCCCACACGAGTACACACACAATCACTACAGGGTAACCACCACCACCACCCCTTCCTACATTACTGATATTTCAAATTCCTACAGCAGAACAGATGCATTTCATACACAAATGGAGAATCTAAAATATGAATGTTCTCAAAAGAGACCATAACTGCCTCAAAATTACACCAAAGATTGAACAGCCTAGGAGATCCTTCCTTGGTCATATGTAATGATGGTTATGCTTTTGGTTGAAGTTAACAGAAAACCTGGCTCAGCCAGATCACACAATGAGGAAAATGTTTCAGCCCACAGAATCGTGTTCTATGTGCTTCCTATACCAATCATGGACTGGGAGAATGAAATTATCATGATTACCTTAGACCAGTGATTCTCAAACTTGAACTTGCGTGATAGTAGCTGGAGGCTTATGACAACCAAAGTGTTGGGCTTCATGCCTTTGGTTGCTCACTAAGTCTGAGAGGAAACTCAAGAATTGCCATTATGAAATGCTGATGTTGCTGGTCTTGGGAATCACAGCTTGAGAACCACTATCTACATCTACTGAAACTGACCTACCTGCAGGGGACGTACCCTTCCCTCCCTGATATGTATGGTGACCTGAGACCTGAACAAAATTGAGCTTCAGTTAGGAAGGAAGAAGAGAGGGAGTGGCTGTTTGACATTTCTCCTGCAGCAAAACATGAGAAATAGGTGAATGTTCCCAGGATATAGTGATTAAAAGACAACTCTCCATGACAGAAAGAATTAGACTGGATTACAAAAACAAACAAACAAACAACAACAAAAACACCCAAAGCTCTAACAAAAAGTTTTAGAATATTTATGTATTCAAGCAGGCATCCACTTGCCTTAACATAGAGAATTCTCTCCTCTGCATGCTGACTCTGAGACTCCCGGGGGCACCAGGCCACTTAATTTAAACTCTTTGCCAGGGCACTGCTCAGTTGGTTGATCATCCGACTCTTGATTTTGGCTCAAGTTCTGATCTCAAAATCTCAGTATTGTAGGATCGAGCCCCATATTGGGCTCTATCTACATTCAGCATTGAGTCTGCTTGTCCCTCTCCCTCTGCTCTTCCCCCACCATCTATCTAAAATAAATAAATAAAATATTGAAAAAATGTGAACTCTCTGCCACTTAGGGTCTATGGAAAATATATTGGGACTAGGTATGATCTTTTTCTACCTCTGATGTTATTCTCAGGCTTGAGGTTAATAATTCTACTAATCTCTGATCCAATCCTGGGGGACAATGAGAAATCTATGAAGCTATTTCAGACCACTCTATCTAAAACACACTGAACACAGTTCTATTTCATTCTGGGATCACGTTGGTCTCCTCGTCCCCATTCAAAAATATTTAAAGATCCTTTCTGCCTTCGGGTCCTCAATCCTATCATGGTGTGATAGTTAATTTTATTTGTCAAGTTGACTGGGGTAAAGAATGCTCCATGTTGCTGATAAAACACTATTTCTGGGCATTTCTGTGAGGTTTCCAGAGGAAATTAGTATTTGAGTCAATGCACTGAGGAAGGCACTGTGTTGTCTCCAATGTTGGTGGGCATCATGCAGTCCAGTGAGGGCCTAAATAGAACAAAAAAAGGCAGAGGGCCAGTTTCACCTTCTCTCTTCTCGAGGTAGGGTATCCATCTTCTCCTGGGACAAGAGAGCTTCTGAGTTCTTGAGCCTTCAGACTTGGACTAAATTATACCACTGGCATATCTCAGCCTCTATAGTCATGTGAACCAATTCTCATAATAAATCTACTCTTATCTATTTATCTATCTTTCTGTCTGTTTCTTTAGAGGACTAACTAACACACATGGAATTCTAGCATTTACTCTTTTGCCCATCATGGACTTGGTTGAGCAGAGAAGTATCAGCGCAGAAGCCCATATCAAAAACTGGGCATCTATCTCAGTTTTTTTCCCTCTGGATGGTCTCCCCTTCTTCCCTTTCATCAGTCTGAAAGAAGAAGAACTACTCCTCCAATTACTTCCATTTTGTGACCAGATTTCCATTTTGAAACTTGAAATACAATAATTTCAATTTTTTATTCTCCAGTATTCTGTGGAAGAAACTTTCCTATAGGAAATAGGATTCAGGCAAAAAAAAAATCAGAAACATAAACTAGATTCATCAAAAACAAAGGATTTCATAATAATAAAATTGAAAATGATAACCTGTCTCCTGCCCCACTCAACTATTCTTCCAATATGTCATACTTTGTCTCTTAAATTTAAGAGACAACTGAACATAAAATTGTGTGTTTATGATAATGATAAGGTGAAACTTGATCTAGTCAAGATCTTTATGAAATTATCACTGTTTTTCTACCATAACAATGTCTTTTACAACATATTCTGTTCCTTCAGCTCTCAAAAAGTTTCCTAGAATCCAAAAATGGAGCACTTTTTCTCCTTGACTGGAGGTGATTCAGATGAAGGGGATGATTCCGGTAGCTCTCAGAATGAGTTGTATTATAGGTTCTGATAGAGGATACTAGTCATGGATTGGGTCTGAGAAGGGATTTTGATGAATTTTGAAAAAAAAAAAAAAAAGCCAGGACTTTTGTAAAAGTCTAGCCTATATTTAAGTTTTAGATGGCTCTTTGCTTAATTGATTGCCTATGATAATGATTTAAATGTAACAGGATCATACATACTTGTCATTCACAATATTCTATACAAGTTTTTATGATTCTAAGTAATAATATCAGTAACTGATTAAAAAACATTTGCACAGTGAGCCAGTTGGAATGGCTATATAAAGTTGAATGAGGCAATATATATTAAAGTATGCTGCAAATATTTAAATATAAACTATTAACATCATAGCCCATGAAATCTGTTCTCATTTATCCAATTAAGAGCAGAAATTGGGACATTCTGGTGCAAATGACAATTCAGGTTAGTAAATACAAATGGCCAACGGAGACGTAAAAAGATGTCAACATCATTATCAGGGGCATGCAGATCAAAACCACAAAGAGATATCACCTCACACCAGTCAGAATGGTTGGTATCAAAGCAGGAAATACTAAGTATTTCCTGGATATAGAGAAAAGGAAACCCTCGTGCACTGTTGGTGGGAATGCAAACTGATGCAGCCACTGTGGAAAACAGTTTGGAGTTTCCTCAAAAAATTAGAAAACAGAACTATATAAACCCAGCAATTCCACTTCTGGATATTTATCCAAAGAAAATAAAAACACTAATTTAAAAAGATATATGTACCACTATGTTTATTGTAGCATTATTTACTATAGCCAAGATACAGAAAGAAGCAACCCAAGTGTCCATTCATAGATGAATGGATAAAGATGTATGCATACACATACACACACACACATACACATACACACACCAGAATATTACTCAGCCATAAAAAATAATGAAATCTTGTCATTTGCAACAACATGGAGGAACCAAGAGGAAATTATGCTAATTGAAATAAGTCAGAGAGAGAAGGACAAATTCACCTATATGTGGAATCTAAAAAACAAAACAAACAAGGAAACGCAGGAACAGATTCATAAATACAGAGCAAACTAGTGATTGCTGAAGGGGAGAAAGTGGAGATATAGGTGAAATAGGTGAAGGGGATTAAGAGGTAAAAACCTTCAGTTATAAATAAATTAAGTCATAGGGATGAAAGATACAGGTATATATATAAGATATATATATATATATGTATCAATAATATTATAACTCAGTACAGTGACAGATGGTAACTACACTTAATGTGGTGAGTATTGGGATCCCTGGGTGGCACAGCGGTTTGGCGCCTGCCTTTGGCCCGAGGCGCGATCCTGGAGACCCGGGATCGAGTCCCGCATCGGGCTCCCGGTGCATGGGGCCTGCTTCTCCCTCTGCCTGTGTCTCTGCCTCTCTCTCTCTCTGTGTGTGACTGTCATAAAAAAAAAAAATGTGGTGAGTATTACATCATGTAGAGAACTTCCAAATCACTATGTTATATACCTGAGACTAGTATAACATTATTATGTCAACTCTACTTCATTTAGAAAGAAAATTTAGGACATTGCCTCAAACTGTGTTCTGGGTTAACTTTGTTTAAATAATTAGTGAACTATGAAATATACAACTTTAGAGATTTATTTATTTATTTTAGAGAGAGAGTGTGCTTGCAAGTTGAGGAAGGGGCAGAGGGAGAGGGAGAGAATCTCATGGAGACTCTCCACAGGATACATGGAGCCGGACACAGGACTCAATCTCACAACCCTGAGATCATGACCTGAGCCGCTTAAGAGACTGAGTCCCACAGGTGCCCCTGAAATATACAACTTTAAAACTATTTTATATATCAATTGTAAAGCTATTTTCTGTATACCATTTCTTAGGGCAGATCATTTTATAAGATATGCATATTCAAGGAATACTTCAGTACAATACTTCATTTCACTTTGCTATTGAACTTCAGTTTCAGATATATTCTTTTAAATTGCCACAGTTAAATATTCTTTTATATATAAATGCTACTATGGCTTCATAACCAAGGAAAAATACAGGAAATTACATAGGTTGTTTTTTAAAGTCACATAAAGTTGCACTTTAATAATTACTGTCGTCTACTCGTCTGTAGAAGAATTTCTCTTCTCAGATCATTTAGAGACCTGTTTTGTGCAATGGGCAGGTCAAGACTTGAGCAAAGCATCACAGGTCCAAAGGTCTGTACATCTCTTTCCATGTTGACACTTTATCAAGATCTCTCCACTTTCCCTGCAGCTCAAGGTGTAGGGCAGTGAAGTGGAGACTCAAGGCAATTAATGAACCATTCTCATTTCCACAGAAATCATTTTTCATCAACTGCTTTTTCAAAAGCCAGAGGAATCCCTAAATCTATTATATGGACAATTGTAACAATTCTTAATCCTATGTTTAACATAAAAGATGCAAGGTGACACTAAATTGCTCATCATGAGTTATCAAATGGCAAATGTCTTTGAAAACAAAAGACTCCAACTACTGTCTCGAACCCATCAAAAATTTCCATCTTTTCCAGTAACCAAAAGACAAGTGAAAAAGATGTTTCAAAGTACAAAATAGAAGGATGAGGAGAAAGGAAAGGGAGGAGGGGGATGAGGGGAGAAGGAGAAAGAAGAAGTCCAGTATATATATTTACTACCTTCTGTCCACTACTAGTTTTGAAACATCCTTCCTCACCCCTATATATTTGTTACAGAAAGGCCAAGTGATTACTTTATTTATCTGTAGACAAATAAAATAATTTTATTTCTCTCTAGACAATTTGATTTCAAACAATATATTCATAAAAAACTGCATTATAACAAATGTTTAAGATGCTTTTCTGTATCAGTTACCAAAAAGTGATGGATCACTCACATTATGTGGAGGCACTCTCTCAAAATTATTTATTTTCATTTTAGAGGTTTGGCATTTGAAGTTATTGTAATATACTTTTAAAATAATACAGAGGCCAAAGATAAGGAAAATTTAATTAACTAAAAAGGCCAAAATTACATTAAAAATATATATAATATATATGATATATACTGAAGTAAATATATATTATATTATTATCTATACACCGAATATAGTTTTCTTTGGCCTAAAGGACTGGTTATAACCAAAAGCTTTCTTTCAATATTTAATTTTGGGATAATCTTTGAAGTTTTTCTTAGACACCTAAAGATTGAAAAATCCTATCAACATACTGCCCCCACATTTATATAAAATAATTAACTGAGCAACATCTTCTAAGTGGAAATATTTCCTGTAACAGCTAGTAAAACAGAAAAGAAAGAAACATAAAAATTTGATAATCAAGTACAGGCTTTTTTGTGTGGCTTCAAAACACTCCATTATAATAAAAGTGTTCTCTTTTTTTTTTTTAATAGTTTCAAAACATGTTTTATCTCCCACAAATCCTCTTCTAAATGTAAACCTTTGTTTCAGCTTTATGATATTTTTAACATTCCTATGCATTTTCCTTCTTAAACATCTGTCCTCTCTTCTAACTGTACAATCATCACTGAATTTCAATATCCTAACACTCCCCTCCAAAATTGCTCACCTTTTGATCAGCTAGAAAGAAATAAAGAAATACAATGCAGGCCACAGAAATAATTTCAAATTTCTAGTAGCCACTTAAAGCACAAGTCAATTTGGAGACTGAATTTTCATTGGAAACCTTTGATCTGGGTTTAGATGTCATGAAATTTACAGTTGCAACAGTTGAACCATCCAGGTTATTCCACACATACGTTAAAAAGTCCTAATACCTAAATTCAGGAAGTTTTAAATGTGAATTTAAATTTATAAAAATTTAAAATTTCTCCCATTAGCCACATGTGGGGAGTGATATCCAGAACTCTAACGTACATATGATTCATATTTTACCATGCATTATGTGTATGGTGTAGGTAAATTATGGAGATGTAGGTTAATAAACACGTGTGCTATTAAACTTGACCATAGACATAGATACTCAGTACATAGATACTATATACTGAGTATCTATGTATTTATAATGAGTAATGATAACAATTGTCTATGCTGAAGTTTAACTGAAAGAGTTATATGCAGCATATTGCCCCTGTAGGTCACCAAAATCCACTTTTTCCCACCAAGAACCTAGCCTGTATCCTTTCTTTTGAATCTGGGCCAACCCTGTGGCAGTTCCCATCATTAGAAGGCAGAAGGAAGGATTCTCTATGACTTTTTAGCCTCATCTTTAAAAGAAGCTTTCATGGGTCACAGGCATTAAGGAGGGCACATGATATAATGAGCCCTGGGTTTTATACTATATGTTGGCAAATTGAATTTAAATTTTTTTAGAAAAATTTTAAAAGTAACTTTCATTTTTGTTTTTTTAGAAACCAGCCACCAGGTAAAGAATCTCAGGTTAGACTACTCAGTGATGAAAGCCACAGAGGGAAAGAAGCCACATGAAGAACCAAGGAAAACCTACCAACAGCCAGCACCATTTAAATAAGCCTACACTGGGTCCTCTAGTCCCCACCGATTTTTCCTGGGTGACTAAGGGAGGGAAGAAAGCTAACCACCTCAGCCAGACTGCAGTTGACCAAGAAATTGAACAGATGCCTCAGGCATCCTGGCTGGGCCTTTTTAAAAAGCCTAACTCACAAAATCATGAGAAAATTAAATAGTTATTTTAGGCCAGTCATTTTGCAGTGTTTGTACACAAGAAACAACAGATGCAGAAACTGATACATACTGGCAATGCGCTCCTGTAACAAAACCTAAAATATGTGAATTTGTCTTTAGGAGTGGGGAGCAGAAAGAGCCTGGAAAAACAGCAACAAGACTGTTCAGTGGTGCCTGGAAAGGTAGTAAGGAAACTGCTTTGGAGGCTGGAAGAAAACAGAAGTCAGTTAAGTAGCAGCAGAAAAACTAGTGAGACTGCCACCTGTATTAACTCACAAAATGCAAGAAGCACCTCAAAACTTGTAGATTTGGCTAAGGAGATTCCAGGAAGAAACCTTGACGCTGCCAGTTGTCTTCTTTTAAGTATGTATAAGGTATTGAAAGAGAGAAATAAGCTAAAAACAAGAAACTGGTGTATTTTAATCAAAATTTAATGGAACTATGGAGTGCCCAGGGTGGGTGAGCAAAAAATCCTCAAAGTAAAAAGTGGCTTTAAGGAAACAAATACAAGGCTGCCAGTAGATCTTGGTCAAGACTAATTCAAGGATGCAGCTGGAAGTTTTTCAATAAAGATCCCAGACTGATAGAAGTCAGCCACTCAAAGAGTCTGTCATCTGGACTAAAGGGTGCCTAAAAATGTTAAGAGTCTTCTCTCCCACCATCCCATTCACGGGCCAAAGTAGAGAAAGGGACTGACTTGAAGAAGTTTGTGACTATGGCTTTCCTCCTAACCTATTTGACTATAATCTGATACATAGGAAACCCACCATATTTTAGAGGAGATTTTAGCTGATAAACTAGGTAATTCCAAGGTTCGTGGATGCATAATATAGGTATGTTTTTCCTTATGTTTAAATTGTAAGGAGCCTTCTGATTCTTATAATTAAATTTAATATGAGCAACTGATGCATGTTTACCTGTGTTGTGCACATATATATATATGCATATATATGCATAATCATATCTGTATCTAAATCTACACAGATCTATCTGAATTGGTCTGGATTGTTTGTTGTTGTTTTTGTTTGTTTGTTTTTTGTTTTCATTATGAAACAGCCAGAACTTTGATGATAAAAGTAAAACGGAAATTTAATATACCCAAAGCAACTGTTTTAGTAACCCCATATTAGCAAGTTAACTTCATTGTCCTGTTTTTCTCTCTCACTGCCATAACTTGCTCTTTAAGAGACGACTCATCATTAAGAAAGTATATATTTATACCAAGTAAACAGAAAGGAAAAAGTTGATATAAAGGTCAGCCATTATGAACATTACCTGTTGAGCCATTTGTGGTTTATACTCGACAGTGTCAAAACAGAGCTGGAATGTTAACGCCCACATTATGATCCCTTATCTGTCATCCATTTGACTTAGGCATACTGATTTTTAAATTATATCTTCAGCTTTACTAAAAAATAAGTAAGCCAAAAATGCCAAGCACTGTGTCTCAAAAAGAATGGCATTTTTATTCAATGGACAATTTACTTCGTGTAATGTAATCTATCACTGCAACTACAAAACAGCATTTGAAATTTCTGAGGCACAGACATGCCTTCTTTGCTTTCACTTGCTTATATACTTGCACCCATGTTCAATGGCATGATAAGGTGGTTCCTTTCCATTTTTATCACCTATAAATAAACATATTATGTGGAAGCAAGCAATGGATTCTCTTTTGGATTTGGTAACTGGAGGTCCAATTTTTTGTGCCATCTTTAGGCATTCTCCCCAAACTATGAGTTCTTTGCAGCCTCCATGAATATATGGAAGTGTGTGTATCAGAGAAGGGGTGCAGTGTGTATATACACACCTGTGTAGAAGGAGAAAGGTAGTTGGGGAAATGAAGAAGAAATATTTTCTATTTTGATGGCCATTAATCTTACTCAATATTTTTAAACTATTCTACACCATATTTGAACCAAATTAGTCCTGATTTTAGTTCTTCTCCACTACTCATCTCCTGAAGGCACATTAAAGTGCCAAAATTGGTTACATTCTTTTCTGTGTGAGGCCACTCTTGTTCCCTTATTAAAATCTGTTGCTTGTCAGAAGCATTTAGTAACCTAATTGGAACACCCTTCCATCCTAAATCAACTAAAAATTCTCAACTTATATTTCAATTCCATTTCCAGGCAAGCCTCCGCTAGCCCCTGGTTTCCTCCTCTTCTAGGAATACATGATTGTTTTCTTTCCGAAGCATGTGGCTGACATTATAGCGTGCCCCTCAGGGGAGGATAATTTGCTCATTGTGGATTAGTTGCCTTCAGCAGGTAAGTCTCACCTGGGTCACATCCTTTATGGGTACATCCGTGGACAGGACTGCCTGAAAACTTTCACTGGAATGTACAAAACTCTGCCCTGGCTTGTCCTGCTTTATGACACACTTTCTTTCCTGGGAGAATTTTCTCTCAAAAAGCTAATGCCATCATAACTGGATCCAGTAACGTTTTTGTTTGTTTGTTTGTTTGTTTTCATTTTATTCCATGCTTTTTTGGTTTTCCATGCTGCCTATCAGGCAAACAGTACCTAGAGGAATGTGAACTGACATTCTGGAAATTTCTGACTCCACAAATACATGAAACCTCTAAAAGAAGGTTAGCTTAATCTGCCCAGCCTAATTTCTACATGAGTAGAATAAACTGGATAATTAGTAAGTATATGTATATGATAATGTAGAAATGTTCTCAATGCCACATGCAGAGTATGCCTCTAACATAAGAAATCTGAGCTGTCTGGCCAACAAAAGATAAAATATTTAGTATCCCATAATCTGCTCAGTTTACTATTCATGCAGAGGCTAATTTTTATTGTAAAGGATTGTGTTGTATTCTAGTACATTTCAGCCTTAAAAAAATAATCTCTCTCAGGGTACCTGTGTGGTTCAGTTGGTTAAGCATCTGATTCTTGATCTTAGCTGAGGTCTTGATCTCAGGGTTGTGAGTTCAAGCCCTGTGTTGGGCTCCATACCGGTGTGGAGACTACTTGAAAAAGAAAAAGATTCTCTCTCAACCATAATTATCACAAGGAAGTAAGTGTTACCATACGTGATCCTCCTCACACTCAATAATTTTAAACCTGAAGCTCATGGCATATGAAAGTACAATATATTCTACTTATGGCTTCAGGAGATGCATGGATTGCATGAATTACATATGTCTGCATTTTAGGAAGGAAAAGCAATCATAGCTCTTAACGATATTCTCAAAGGAGACTGAGTCTTCCAAAAAAAAAAAAAAATAGTGGGGTGCCTGGGTGACTCAGTGGTTGAGTGTCTGTCTTTGGGTCCTGAGATTGAGTCTCACATCAGGCTTCCCACAGGGAGCCTGCTTCCCCCTCTGCCTATGTCTCTGCCTCTTTCTGTGTCTCTCATGAATAAATAAATAAAATATTAAAAAAATAGTGATAACTGGTGCTCTAGGCTAACTGATATTTGGAAGGTATTGAAAATGTTGCAGCAACATGGTAGTTTCAATAATTACAAATGATCATGGTTTTTCTTTTTTTTTAATTATCTCCCCATGATTGTCTTTGGCTTTTCCTTTATGTTAATTTCCCATATGCATCCATCATTCATGATCATATATAATCCATTATTCAAATGAATCTGATATGCTGTGCTCTCTAAAGCTCACTAAATATGATGGTCACTATCTGCTGGATGGAATCATGTGAAAAGGAATATGTAAGTGAAAAATAGTCTACAACTACAGACTTTTCGCTGCTTGAATTGGGAGTAATTTGTAAATGATAGAGGAATACAATTAAAGTAGTTTCTGGCAGGGAAGTGTTTTTGCAATAAATTAAAACTAAGAAGTATGTGAAGAAGCAAACCTTTAAAACTCACAGGCCAATAAATTAGAAGTTATTCAGTATGTTTTCCTAAGTTAGTCAGATTAACTAAACTAATTTCTAAAATTCATTAATACTTTTCATAAAAGTTTTCTTTCATAATGTGTTTATAACTCCTAACATCAAAACATATCTTTCGCGTGCTAGGTGTATCATTACGTTTATTGGGCAGTTATGAAAATCCCATTATAAATCATGCAACCAAGCTATTTATTTTTCAAACTAGGAAGCAAACTCATTTCAACTGTAATTTTGTGATTGCTATTTCCTTGGAGGGATATTCACAATTCCTTAAAGAATAATAACCAGAAAAAAAAAAAATTTCCCAAGACTTAGCATCCAAGATGGCCTCCCATGACCTCTGTCTCGAATATGAACAGTTGCAGAAGGAGATCAAACCTTCATGAACTGTTGCCGACTTTGAAGACAGAAGAAAAAGAAAATGAGCCAAAGATTTTGTGCAGCTGTGGAATCTGGGGTGGGTTACCTGACAGGGAGCAAGGAACAGGGAACAGCAGTCCTGTATGTTCAAGAAATTGAATTTGCTAACAACTTGAATAAGCAAGGAAAGGGGTTCTCCTCTACAGTCTTCAAAAAGGGTCACATTTTTCCTGCTGACACCTTGATCCTAGACGTCTGACCTACTGAACTGTAAGATGAATTTGTGTTGTCTTAGGCCACCAGGTCTGTGGTAATTTACTATAGCAGTGATAAGAAACTAATATGAGTGTATTTTATATATGGGAGGGATGTGACTTAGTGAGTACTGGAGTGGAGACTGTGGTAACCAGCCTCCAAGATGATCCTCAATGACTGCTGCCTCCTGGTATTCACATCCTTTCATAAGCCCCTTTCAGAGTGCACCAGAAATAATCTGTGTGGCCTAAAAATTATGGCAGCACTGATGGCATATAACTGTGTTATTGTGCTATTGATTTATTGCTTCTCAGCTCCAAAGCCACCTTTTTTGCCTGTTTGATGAAAATGTATTCTGCTCTTTAAATATTCTTCCTTTGCCACCGGGTACTTTGTCAATAGAGGGCACTGTAGAGACTTTGCCGAAGGAAAAGATTTTCTCTCCCTTGTTCCGAAAGGCTCACTTGGCAGGCTCCTCAAGCACCTGTGGTTCTCTCACTCCCATCTCCTACAATAAGGCCAACTTCTCTAGCACCAAGTTCCTCAAGAGCAGGTGACTTCTGAGTGTCTGTAGTGTCTTTCTAGTCCAGAAAGAGTTTTACTCAGAAACTTTAGGGGTAGATTTCCACCATGTTCCAGAAAGCAGATTTCTAGCAAGTTTCACAGTGCAAAACCATGCAGACTTCTCTGACATTCAGTGAGACATGGTCATACCTTTTGCAGCAAGGAGTATATCTCAGACCTGAGGAAGGGTCTCTTCCTTGAGTGTTTTCTGAGGGGTCCTAGGGGTCATGGTTGTTCCTTAATTCATCTAGTCTTACATTTTTCAGAATTCTTTTTATTTCTTAGCTAATCTCTCATTATCCTAGTTTTGTACTATGGTTCATGGATCCTTTATATTAAACTTTCCCTATTCAAGTTACTGTGCATTTCCTCTTTGCTGGTTCAACCCTGACCCCAGTCACTTCTGGATTTGGTTATAGAAGTCACTGTAGTTTGTGTCTTGTCATACATTCTCTGATTGTGTGCTTTGAGAGAAGCTGACTGCCATGATCCTGAGCAGCAATTGAAAAGGTCCCTATAGTGAAGAGCTGAAGCTCTGGCCAACAGCCACATGAGGGAGCTTCAACATGGATGCTGCAGCCCAGCCAACCCTTCAGATGAGACTTCAACCCTGGTTGACATCATAGCTGCAACTACTTCAGAAACCCTGATGGAGAGCCACCCAACTAAGCTGCTTGCAGATTCCTGGCTTCAGAAACTAAGTGAGATAATAGAAGTTTGTGGTCTTAAGTCACTAAGTTTGGAAATAATATGTTATGGAGCAATAGACACCTAAAACATTTGTCTTAAAGAAGCTTATTTTTAAAATAAAGCAGGGCACCTGGATGGCTCAGTGGTTGAGAGTCTGCCTTTGGCTCAGGTCATGATCCCAGGGTTTTGGGATTGAGTCCAACATCAGGCTTCCTGCCTATGTCTCTGCCTTTCTCTGTGTGTCTCTCATGAATAAATAGACAAAATCTTTAGAAAAACATTTTTTAATAAAAAAACAAAAAATAAATAAAGCAAATTATTTTCGTACAAAATCTTTACAATGAAATGTCTTTGTAATAAAAATTTGGGTCAGTCAAAGGACTGTACTTATTCTACTGCATGTTAGAACTGACCCAGAGAGCTTATGTAACATAAGGTGAAGATCACTGGTTCTATCAGATAGCTGCCAAAATGTGACCAGGGGAAGCTGTTTTGCCCCCACTCAGCTTCAGTCTCTCGAAATATGACTAATACCATCTACTTCTTCAAACAACCATTGGTGTGAGTTACATAGGTGAATCAATGTAAAGAACTTTAAAAAGTGCTTGGCAAAGGGTAGATACTATTAGAATTAATAAAGCTGGAATCCACATAGAGAATTAGAACAATTCATAGCAGTATGTTTAAAAGTAATTTAATATGAAAAGTATATTCTTATGGACTCATCTTCTAGGCACACTATGCCGGAACCTTATCACCATGTTGCATTAACTGCTCATTTATTTCTTTATAATTTTCACTAGACTGTACACTTCAGGAAAGCAGATATTATGGTCCTCTTATTCATAGTTGTAGCCTCAACAGCTAGAATAATATCTGACATATAATGGTCAAATAATAATATCTGTTAAATAAATGAGGACCCTATTGTCATACAATAATATTCCTACAGAATTTTAGTTACAACTGTCTCTGGTTGTGTTGAACTGCATTTAAAATACCCTAACTTTTTAAATAATATTAATATTAAATATTTGTAATACCATCAGATTGTTCAATTAATAGCAAATTCTGCTCCAAGTAAGCTTTATAATCTTTATGGAAATAAAATGTAAGAACACTACATCCTTTACCAAACTTTTAGATGTCTTCCCATAATAATCAATAGTTTAAGAGACTTTCTTGGTACACTGCTTATATTTTGTAATTCTTCAGCTCTTAATGACAAACCTGGACCTTTCTTATCAATAATTTTTGTAACAATTACCAGTATTCTAAGACAATATTCTTTTTTGATGAACAATTTCTCTCCTCACTGCTGGTTGTACAATAGGTAGCTAATGATGTCATCTCTTTCATCTTATGGAAGTTAGTACATTCAGAGTCAAGGACAACGTGTTCCATGTTTACAATAAAATTATGGTTTCCTCATTAAAAGGCAAATCCTTCATTTCAAAAACTTGAATAATTCTTAAAATAGAATGCCAGTTGGCTAAATTTAGGTGCTAATTCAGGAATAATTTCTGGCACCAGTCCTGAAACATTTTCATTTGATTATGGATTGAACATATTTTCATTCATTTTAAACTCTTGCCTCTCTGTATGTTGTTCTGAGATAGGCGAACTCATGTTGGTAGACAAATTGACCTAAAAAAATAGGCCACTCTGTTTAAATGATCTATTTTTGTTGACATATTGGAAAGATGGCCTTATCCTGTGTGACACATCTTTAGGTGGCAAGGTCACACATGTCCATAGTAAAACATACAGAGGTAGTGCTCTGCTTCACAATGAGCAGTGATCACTGAATTACAACAGGTGACCTATAATCCACAGGGACTGTTAAGTCTAGAAAACACAAATCACACAGAACTCAGCTGTGCTTTGATATACACTACTGTTCTTTACTTTTCTGTTTTCTTTCTTTCTTTCTTTCTTTCTTTCTTTCTTTCTTTCTTTCTGCTTTTTTCTGGTGCATTTCCTCCTAGCTTTAGGTTGAAAATAATTGTTAAAAAAATTTATCTTTTCACTAGTTGTTACCATAAACCCAAGAATTATTTCATGTTATGCTTAGGTTTTTTATTTTTATTTTTAAAAAATATTTATTAATCTGAGATAGAGATAGAGTAAGAGAGCACAAGTAGAGGGGAAGGGGAGAGGGAGAGGGAGAAGAAGACTCCCTGCTGAGCTGGGAGCCTGACAAGGCGGGGCTCCATCCCAATACCCTGGGATCATGACCTGAGCTGAAAGCAGACACTTAACCGACTAAGCTATCCAGGACCCCTAAGCTTTAAAAAAAAAAAAAAAAAAAAAAAAAACTCATTTCTTCCCATTTTTTAATGAATTTGGGCTTCTTCCGCCTTTCTACTGGCTGTTACTCCTTCCATGTAAGTCCATCCACTATGGCATTCCTCACACCATACCTTAGCTATTGCAGTAAGCCAAGAAAGTGTGAAGTATGTGTCTTCAAGATTCAACTCCAGTTGAACTATGGTTTGCACATCTGTACAACTATGTAATAGCAATTGTCCCACTTTATTTCACTGGGTTGCACTAAGAATTATATGAGATACAACACATGAAAATGCTCCATAAGCTGCCATGTGTTCTAAAGCTAGGTGACATAATTGTGCTCAGCTAATCTACTGATGTTTGCCCTCCTTCCTAGAATTGCATCCCTGTGCACCAAGATCCTCTCCCCAGCCTGTTGCAGTTGATTCCTCTTTAAAGACCCCCTCAGACTCAACTTTCTCCCAGAAATTTTCTCTGAAGACCCTCACTAGGCTTCGAGCTTGGATTTTCTGACTCCCAACTTCTGTAACTTACCAATTGTATTTCTCTATTTCATATTCATCATTAGGACCCACACTGTACCATGACACCCATTGGCATAAGTTTATCACCCCATGCCCCCACCAACAAAACAGTAGGTTCCATGTGCTTACATCCACTGCAACACTAATACAAACCTCACAGCTCCCTTGCACACACCGGTGTGAGAGGCATAACACGCTGTCTTATTTCATGTGGCCTTTCACTTCACATCGCTGTTAATAACCATTGTTCCCCTCTCCCTCTCCAAGCCTCTTGGCATGGGATGCTTCCTTATGGTACATGAAAACATTGAAAGATGCTATCAGTAACTTAAATTTTTCAAAAGTAAAGTTTATGTTAAAATATTTATGTGAAAATGTTCACTTAGGAGTTTCTAAGTTAAAATTCAAATTTTTATTTGTTGGGCTTTCTCTATATCTCCTTAAAATGAATACCTCCCTCCCTCTAGTTTATGTGAACAAAAACAATGAAATTGGCCATACAACTAGTTAACTGAATTAGCTCTCTAAAAACTAGTTCCCGGTAAGACTTAAATGATGAACTCCAGTTCAAATTTAGGTGCAGTTGCTGCCTAAAGCAATGTTTGTCAATTATTTTTTTTCACCTGGTACTTGGGAATATTTTTCAGGCCAAATATTTTGACTAATAGTGAGAGGGTACGTGGCCTACTCTGCCATATGTTCAGCAGTCTCTTGTCTAGAACTCCATTGAAACAGTGAGTAAAGAGACAAAAGAAAGCAACAGTTTGCTAAATTTGATCATGTTTTCCTGGGACTCATGTGTGTTAATCTCCTTTTTAAAAAATTACCTGAGAATGGGCCTAGGTGTAATTACATAAAAAAGTCAAGAATTTGCTGCTACAGTATTCATCACCTTCAAAGAATCTATTGTGTATCCAAGGAAGAATAGGTTAGAATATTTTTTATTTCCTTATGAAAAAAAATATTTTGATTCTGACATTCAAGCATTGAATAGGCCCTCCTGTATCTCACCTTCTTGGAATCAGATAGTTTGCTAAGCAAAATATTATGCACAGAATTTTTTTCATGATAATTTGCCTCTCTGCTTCCCAAGTTATATGTTCTCAAAATAATTCAATAAACATAAGGTTTTTGTTTTAAGATTTTATTTATTTATTCATGAGAGACACACAGAGAGAGAGGAAGAGACACAGGTAGAGGGAGAAACAGGCTCCATGCAGGGAGCCTGATGCAAGACTCGATCCCGGGTCTCTAGGATCACGCCCTGGGCCAAAGGCAGGCACCAAACAGCTGAGCCACCTAGGGACCCCCTAAACATATGTTTTAATAAAGTGCCTGTCTAAGTTTGCACAATCCGAGCAAACTTCATAAAATACTTTGCAAACTTTGTTTAATTAAGCACAGTATCCCACCTTCGCTCTAAGTGTACTGATCATAATTTCTTACAGACAGTTTTTAATGAGTTTGCACTTTGCTATCCCCCTCATATATTTTCCTCTCCTTCCAGGCACAGGTGATGAAATTGTGATCAACATTATGAAATTGGATCACAATTATTTCTTTAATCAAAACAAACTGAGCCTTATGCCATAGGTGTGGAAATCCATATTGCTGTGCTATCCAATTGCGGTCCTATTTTGTAATCAGCACTTTTGGCCAAACACATGGTATAAATAATATGGAAAAATGAGAAGGCATGTTCTGTCTCATGCTGTTGCCAGGTATGTTTCATATTGAGATATAAACAATGAGAGAAATTCAAATTTCACAACAGTTGAGTCATTTCTGCCTCTGTTAATGCTTGTAGTTTATTTGTAGTTTCTCATGGTTTTATTAACAATAAAGCTGTTCTCTTGTTTAGAAGGGTTTTTTTTTTTTGTCCACTTAAACTTACCCTTCCATCCTATTACCTATGTTTTATTTCACTTGTTACTGAGCTGTAATTCAATACAATTCTCTCTCAGAGAGAAACTCAAACCTCACTCATGTACTTATCAAATGCCTTCTATGTTCAAAGAAGGAGTCACTGGGGAAAAATATAACATAAGACATGACCATAAGGTTGCTAATATCTCATGCACTTTACATCTAAAATCTAGGATGCACGTGCGAATGCCCATGAAGCATCCGGGGCTGATACCCTAAGTGACCCCAACAGAAATGTCATTCATCCTAAATAGCTTTGTTTCAGAGGTGACTATGGACAAATGACAAACAAGTCAAATTGGTTCTCTTTCCTTTACAATCACATGAAGGGCTGGAGGTCCTTATCATGACCTGAGGATGACATCCCGCTGAGTGGAACGATTGCCCGACAGCCCGGTAGGATTTCCTGACTCCTACATTAAATACCAGAACACAACGGAGAGAAATCTCCACTTCTATGTGATGAAACAATACGGAGAGAATATGTTAAGACTGTATTCACCTTGGCCACTCCCATTTTTCTAGCCTTTGTTTCCTATACTGATTTATTGCTCTCTGAGTACTTGAGGAAGATGAATGAGGTAATATTAAAAGAGTAAATATCAAAAAATAATAATAATAAAAATAAATAAAAGAGTAAATATCCAAAAAAAACATGATCAATACTTTCATTCATTTCCAACTGAAGTTCTGAGGTGAATAAATATTCTAAACACCATGAAGAAAATAGTCAATCCATGGTGCTAATATAAAAGACTGACATTTTTTTTTAAGATTTTATTAATTTATTCCTGCAAGAAAGAACCAGAGACATAGGCAGAGAGAGAAGCAGGCTCCCTGTGGGGAGCCCAGTGCGGGACTCCATCCCAGGACCCCAGGATCATGACCCAAGTTAAAGGTAGACACTAAACCATTGGGCCACCCAGGCATCCAGGACTGACTTATTTATGTATTCATGAGACACGGAGAGAGAGACAGAGACAGAGACAGAGGAACAGACACAGGCTGAGGGAGAAGCAGGTTCCATGCAGGGAGCCAGAGGCGGGACTCGATCCCCGGTCTCCAGGATCACACCCTGGGCTGAAGGCAGCGCTAAACCCCTGAGCCACCTGGGCTGCCCAAGGACTGACATTTTTATATGGATTTTCCTCCTGCCTTATTCTCTAGCTCTTGTCTAGTCTGGAAAATATATCTCTTTATGTACAATATTTCAAATTGCATTCTTATTTTAATAATAATCACAAATTAATGATGTGTGGTCACATGTCCATTTTCTTGGGGGAAAATAACCATATGCTTCAATAACTAAAACTTCTATTTCCACAAACTAATTAAAAGGCCTTGTGGTACAGTAATCAGAAAAACAGGTGTTTCATTTAGTTTGTCTCCCTTCAAGGTTGAATAGTTGCAATTCAAACTTCCCTGTGATTCCTTTAAAGTCAAGGGAAGTCACATAGCTCTACACCGCCGATCACACGACAATATCCTTCTGTACCACCCCAGGATTGCGACAGAATATAAATCAAGAAAAGAAAGCAAACTGTTTTTATAGTGCAATATGTTAAATTATGACTAGGATTTTTTCACAATAGATTTGGGAGATTTTTAGCTCTGAAAAAGAAAGAGGGCTCGAATCCTGTTTACTTTTCTCTTTGATAGATTGAGTACCTATATATATATTTTTAATCTTTGAAGAGATGTGGCCTGCTATAGGAGATATAGGAGATATATTCCATTCTTCTTTCCCCAAATGTAATCATCTTATCAAAACCACATCTCTAGGACATGTTCTTGTGAGTACAGGGCGCATTACATACGATTTTATAATACACACAGTAACTTTGGAAGGCTTCGGCCTTATTCCTGCTGTTAATTATTTAGACTCTGACATATTGCAATAAAACATTTCATCAAGCACTCCAGTCCAGGGAACGATAGGCATCAAAACTGTATTGGTAATGCAAAATAAATGGATCGGGGTTGAAAATAATGAGTTTGGTGGATTACATCTGTCACTGTGAATTATTATTGTTGAACATAATAGGGCAAAGCACTACAAAAATAAAGCTTGTCTTCTCTAGTTAAAGGTGAGACAACTACCTCTAATGAGATACAGAAACTCAAGTGTGAATTATGCACACTTTATTAATTATTAATTATGCACACAAAAGGTTTATCTGCATGCCCAATCTTGCATTTTTGTATGCATATAACTATAGAACAAAAAAGTCCCCATTGCTAAAGCTGGTGAGGGTTCATAGTGGCTCTTGCCAGAAACTGGAGGAGACATTCCATTTGGCCTATTCTGACCATGCAGAAAGAAACAAAAAATAAAACACAAAAACCTGATCATGTGAAAAGGCATCAGCAGCAGCCCAGATTCTGACACTAATTCTTCTACTAATTTGTTCTGTGATACACATGACTTACCAGTGGAACTCAGACTCATCTGTAATAGTAGGGCCTTGAGCTAAATTATCTTTAAATTCAACTCTAGCTTCAAACCATGCCTTGATTCTTTATAGAAAGATTTTTTTCTTTTTGAATTGAGGGAACCTAGTAGGTTTTTCTTTCTATAGGCAGAAAACTTGGTGAAGAGCTCACTTGAGGAATAATCTAATTGCCTCTCCTAGGAATGCAAGCATGAGGAAAGTGGATGGATGCCGTCATTCAGGAGAAAAGATATAATAGAATATTTCACTTCACTGAAGTAATGTTGACCAACCAGAACAAGAGGAGAGGATAGTTGAGTTGGGTCCATTTGCACAAAGAAAGGGAAGAATAACAATCCACATGCTTCTACCCCACAGATTTTGAAGTTAACACAACCTGGTTGAGTAGACTTGAGGACACCTAGGTTTTCCTTGCAGAAAATGAAAATAATTTCCCTGAAGGGAGGGAGAACTGAGCTGTTGACCAGGGCTCAGCACAGGGTATAAATCCCTGGAGAAGCTAGTATCATCTACAACGTAATTATATAAATGTACATTATTGTATTTATGTTTTCAAATTGTATTCTAAAGTGTAATATTAAGTAGATATAATATTTACATTAACACTGCTTGTATTATGGTTTTAAATGAAATTTTAGTTTATAAAGGGAAAACCATACTATTAATTATTCTCACAGATAGGAATATCTAATGGAGGTCTTGCTCCTAGGCTCATGACATCCTATCTTATGGTTGTACCATGGAGGTGCATGTGCAAGAAATAACAATGGATTGTCAAAAATAAAACAAATTGCATGTAAATATTATTTAGCATTTTTTAACAAAAGAAAATTTCCCATTGTCATAAAGGAAATAGAAAAGCATTGGGTGGAAATATTAATGCTGCAATGACTCCCCCCAAAATGCTGCAATGTAAGACTCCCCCAAAACAGTCTCCCTGTGTCACACATTAACATGGCCACAAGTCCTTTGCTCAGCACTGACTTTACCATGCATTATTCTTTTCATTCACATAGATCACAGAAGAATTAAAGCTCTTCTAGACAGAAGGAAGTCAAAGGATAAGAGTCTCCTCTTTTTTTTTTTATTGGTGTTCAATTTACTAACATACAGAATAACCCCCAGTGCCCGTCACACATTCACTCCCACCCCCCGCCCTCCTCCCCTTCCAACACCCCTAGTTCGTTTCCCAGAGTTAGCAGTCTTTACGTTCTCTTAAGTAACCTTGAGGTCACATGGTTTAGGAGGAAAAAAATTAAACATTCTTCCTTCTCCCTTACCAAAAAAAGAAAGCCTCCAAATTGCCTCAGCACTACAAATTCACAAAACAAGAGCCAGATTAATACTCCTTGTCCACCCTGAATCTGTTTTTAAAAAAAAAACTTTTTCTTCTAATGTACCCATCTCCCCCACATCCCTTCTCACAGAGAAGCATGCAATTGCAACCATTATACACCACCTTCCCATGTGACTTGCAAAACTTGCCTGGAAAGAAAAAGCAAATCGCCATAAGATATGAGTGTTAAAGGCGGGGTAAAAGAATGGGGAGAGGTTCGATTCCTTTACTACCGCCTTAAGCATGAGAGACAATAGAGCATCACTTAGGGGTCCTGGGAGAAAGACAGGGTGAGGGCAAGGGAGAGCATGGAGCCAAGCTGCCTTTAAAATCTAATGGTAGGGGTGCCTGGAGGGCTTGGTTGGTCAAGCTTCTGACTCTTGATTTTGTCTCAGGTCATGATCAGAGTGTGAGTTCTGGGCTGGGCATGAAGCCTGCTTAGGATTCTCTCTCTCTGTCTCACTCGTCTTCCCCAACCCTTTCATCTTGCATGCACCACACTCTCTCTCAAAATAATTAATTAGTTAATTAATTAATTAAAATCTAATGGTAATGCAAAAATTCTCAAACATAATGAGCTCATGAATATTTTTGAGGCTTTTTGGACAGAAAAAAAAAAAAGACTTGGTGAAACACTGCTTATCAAGAACAATCAAAGAAGGGGATAGCTCAGTTGGTTACATATCCGCTTTTGGCTCAGATCATGATCCCAGGGTCCTAGGGTCAAGCTCTACATCAGGCTCCCTCCTTCCAAGGAGCCTGTTTCTCCTTCTTCTCCCTACTTGTGCTCTCTCTCTCTATCTCTGTCTCTCTCTCTCAAATAAATGAATAAAATCTTTCAAAAAAAAAAAAAAAGAGAGAGAGAAAGAACAAGGAAAGGACCCAAGAAACACTAAATGAAATGTGAAAGTTAAAATAAAAGAGAAATGCTTAATAATTAAACACCTGGGGAAATTGTTATTGCAGAGCAAAATATAAATATATTAGTATATTTATACTTATATGTATGCATAGTAGCAATCAATGCTGTAAAAGTAACATGAGCAAACAAAATTATGAAGTCTTTATTGAAGATGGTCAATTAATATACTTTGATATTGAAACACATAATTTAAGAATATCATGGCTCTTAACTTTTTGTATTTATTTTTATAAAATATGATCAAATCTTAAATGATAGTCCAGTCACTAATATTGCTTGTGAAACAAATTTGACTTTTAGAACATTCTTTATCCAATTCAGTTAAAGTAAAATTAAAAACTGTTTTGAAAATAGCATGCAGATTATGATCCCATTAGTATAAAACTATTTCTATCTGTTGATCTACTTATCTTCCTTTGCCAAGGTGTATAACATTTATATTCTGTTCTGCAACAGTCATTCTCCCTGGTTGGAGAGGGATGCTTGAAATAATGTTCATTAAAAGTCAATGCTGCTTGATTCAGGGAAGGATGATTTGCAATGATTTGCTGTTGTTGCTGTTTATTTTCCACTGTTTGAATTTTTTTAACTAATGAACAGATAGATATTTTTATTTCTAAAGCAAGAGAGGTAATAATTATTTTATAAAATAAAAGACTGGCATCTCAAAAATAAGTTCCAGAAAAATCTACCCAGATAAGCTCTTCATATTCCTAATTATAATATACTTCTATATGTATTATAATACAAATAAGCAATGGTAAACATAGAGGAGTGTTAGAGGACATACAGGGGAGCACCTGAGTGACTCAGGGGTTGAGAGTCTGCTTTTGGCTCAGGTTGTGATCCCAGGATCCCAGGTTCAAGTTCTGCATCAGGCTCCCTATAGGGAGCCTGCTTCTCCCTCTGCTTGTGTCTTTGCCTCTCTCTGTGTGTCTCTCATGAATAAATAAATAAAATCTTAAAGAAAAAAAGAAGACATAGAAGAACCACTAATCCAGCTTTGAGATGCAATAGGTATTAAAGATGTGTTCTAACAATTAAATAGGAGTTTTCTGGATGGAGAATGAGAGGAAGGAGATATGTGAGGACAGTATTACTGGTCCAGTAAACTATATATGCAGACAGCAAGAAGTAAGACAGCATGAGGATTTCACAGACAGCAAATAGTTCAGTATGGCTGGTTTGAAGAAGGGCAAATATGGCTCAGAATGGTAGGAAATGAGGAAAGAGACATGTACTCTGATGTCATGAAGTTTCTGGTCTAGTGAGTGATACAGTCAACAGACAACACACAGTGTGATAGACGCCCTCATGGGGAACAAAGCAAAGTGTTTACAGGGATCTATAGAAATGCTCCCTAATGAACATTTGAAGTCCAGAGAGTCTTCCTCAAAGAAGTGACTTTTAAGCTAACCTTAAGAAGCAGTAGGAATTAGTGGGTGGGGTGCCGTGTGGCTCGGTCAGTTAAGCATCTGCCATCTGCTCAAGTCATGATCCCGGGGTCCTGGGATTGAGTTCTGCATCAGGGTTACCACTTCGTGGGGAGCCTGCTTCTCCCTCTCCCTCTGCTGCTCCTCCTGCTCCTGCTCTCTTGTGCTCTCTCTCACTCTCACTCTCTCTCTCATAAATAAATAAAATCTTAAGAAGAAGAAGGAAGAAGAAGAAGAGGAAGAGGAAGAGGAAGAAGAAGAAGAAGAAGAAGAAGAAGAAGAAGAAGAAGAAGAAGAAGAAGAGGAAGAAGAAAATAGCAAAAGAAGAAAACAGAGCAATTACTCTGGGTAAAAGAAGAAGACATGAAATGAAAAGACTAGAGGAGAGCCAGGACACTGCTGCTGTGGACACAGAATCTGTGGGAGGAGTGAGGAAACACACATTTAATGGGGTGTGTTAGAGATGAACACAAACAGATTAGTGCAATTCTGATCCTGGAGAGAGTATCAGTCATGCAAAGGAGTTTGGATTTTTTTGGTCCCCATAGGGGCCATTGAAGACTGTAAGGTTTGTTTGCAATGGAAACAACGCAGCTCCAACTATGTATGATTATTGTGGTGAGGTGCTGGATAAGGGAGAATGAGGGGACAATTGGAAGGCAGTTTCTTCCTTCTTTGCCCTCAGAGACAATCCAGTCCCATGCTCTTAAAGAGCCTGGGTTTATAAAGAAAATAAAGCTGGGTTGGAGTCTAGCACCTTCTGCCTTTGGAACCTACAAACAGAATCCCAGAGACTCAATGTAACCCAAAGTCTTGGATATGGAAAGAAAGGAAGATATACCCATAACTGTCAGATCTAAAAATACAAGTTGGGGCACCTGAGTGGCTCAGTGGCTCTCAGCCTTCTGCTCAGGGTATGACCCCGGAGTCCTGGGATCAAGTCCCACATCGAGCTCCATGCAGGGAGCCTGCTTCTCCCTCTGCCTATGTTTCTGCCTGTGTGTGTCTCTCGTGAATACATAAATAAATAAAATCTTTAAAAAAATAAAATTTAAATTTAAAAAAAATTTAAAAACACAAGTTAATGTCTTAAATTATCTATACAACCTAAATATATAGTTATAGGATGATAGATGAATGGGTTATGATACAGCTTGTTATGAATTAAATGTGTACATCCCTGCAGAATTCATAATTCCACTGTGATGGTATTTGGAGGTGGGGCCTTAGGGAGGTGATTAGGTCATGAAGGGGGAGCACTCTTGAATGGAATTTGTGCCCTATGAAAAAGGCCAGAGAGCTAGGTTGCTCTCTTTCCTTCATGTAAGGATAAAAGAACTTCACAGTCTATAATCTGGATAAGTGCCCTCACCAGAACCCAACCATGCTGGCACCTGAACCATACTTCCAATCTCCAGAACTGGTAAATAAGTGTTTGTTGTGTGAGCCACCCAGTCTATGATATTTTGTCATGGCGGCCTAAGCTAACATAAGACATTCCCCAATTGGAAAACCTAGATTTTGACCTTTTAACTGATACCAAATATGGAGCTGTATCATAGAGTAGGACTATTTTTAACTTTTTGAGAAACCTCTATACTGTTTTCCACAGGGGCTACACCAGTTCACATTCCCACAAACAGTGCATGAGGGTTCCTTTTTCTCCACATCCTCTCCAACACTAGTTGTTTCTTGTGTTTTTTATTTTAGCCATTTTGTCAGTTGTGAGGTGAAATCTCATTACAGTTTTGATTTCTATTTCCCTGGTGATGAATGATGCTGAGCATCTTTTCATGTGTCTCTTGGCCATCTGAGACTTCTTTGGAGAAATGTCTTCTTTGGAGAAATGTCTATTCATGTGTTCTAACCATTTTTTAAATGGATTATTTGGTTTTGGGGTGTTGAGTTATATTAGTTCTTTATATAGTTTGGATACTGATCTTTTATCAGCTATATCATTTGCAAATATCTTCTCCCATTCTGTAGGTTGCCTTTTAGTTTTGTTTACTGTTTCCGTTTTGCTGTGCAGAAGCTTTTTATTTTGATGGAGTCCCAATAGTTTGTTTTTGCTTTTATTTCCCTTACTTCAGGAAACATATCTAGAAAAATGTTGCTATAGCTGATATCAGACATTACTGCTTGTGCTCTCTTCTAAGATTTTTATGGTTTCAGGCCTCACATTTAGGTCTTTAATCCATTTTGAGGAATTTATATGTTTTTTGATGTTAATACTTGCAGGCATTAATCAATCTTTTTTTCAACTCTGCTTATTCCGAGATATACATAATATTATTTCTTTGTAGCAAATGTCCTTAAGTGTTAATGAAATTATGAAGTAAGGAACAGCAGTAGGATTTTCATCAGAGACATTTTTCACTTGAATAATACACACTTTGGTGATCTTCTTTCTAAAGCTGTAGAAAGAGAACTATATACACTCATATGAAGCAAATCTGAGCTTCTTGGTTTTATCCAATGATAGTGTGCAGTGTCTTCTAGAATCATATCTCATTATATTTGGAGACAGTGTTATTTGATTATTAGGAATAGGTCTAACCTAAGGCATTTCTCATTTATAGGGGCAAGGCAGGTGAATTCTCTTAGAATTAAAAGGCATGTCTTATTTCAATATTAATTTAATAACAAGCTATCCACAGTTAATTACCTCTTTAGTTCTGCTAAAGTACCTTACCTTGTCTAGACTTGGGCCAATGATTACATTAAATGTGCTGCAAAGACAATCTACTCCGTGTATGACTAAAGACGAGAAAAAGGGAGAAGCCATTGCTTTTCTAGGTAGATTTATCATGAAAAAGTTTGGCTCAGGAGGCTGACATTGGGGACATGCTGTCCTCTGTGGTGGAAAGTTGCAATAATACATAATGCCATACATTTATTTAGGACTGCATACTTATCAGGCCACCTGGGTGGCTAGTTGGTTTTTGGGATGGAGGCTTGAGTTCCAGCAGGGAGCCTGCTTCTCCCTCTGCCTCACCCTTCTATTCGCACCCTCTCTCTCTCAAATAAATAAATAAAATCTTTTTAAAAAATAAAAAGAACTGCATACTTATCAAAGGGGCTTTCACATACATGATTTCATTCCATTAACTCATCAAAACGCCAAATGGAATCCAAATAACCCTCTGGCTATGTGCATCTCACATCTTTTACATTCTGCATGTGAACGAAGTAGCTTTTATGAGCTTTGTCTGCCTAAAAAAGGGAAGTCAACTGGCAAGTGAAAAACACAAGCTCGACCTTGTGCCAATTTCTCCATGAAGATATCATTTCTCTCAGTTATCATGTAAAATACCACAAAGAGGCCATTCAACCCAATTATCCCTTTGGGGTAAAGAAATAAATTATTGGTAAATAAAAATGTCATTTATCTTGACTACAGGTGTTTGAATTAAAGAATCTATGGAACTGTTCCTCTTGGAATATAATGAACTATTCCTCAAGTCCACCATGAGTTTAACGTGTTTGTTTGTTTGTTTGTTTAATCTTTAGTAGGTTGTGTTTATGGAGTAGATATAATATTTCACAAAAACAAGGCCAACTCTCAAGAAGTGAAGCTGCCATATTTCTCCAAATCAATCTCTTTATTTCTTACCAAAACATCAAATCATAGATTTTAAAAAAAATAAAACTGTTTAGACTTATTTCACCTGCTAAATTCTAGGACTCTGTATGAAGTTTCCAGATGAGAATATATTTTTCAGAAAGTATTCATTTGCAGTCTTTCTTGAATGGAAAGTACCACAGAAAGAAATGCCATGAATGATTATCAAGCCAGTTATTTATGTTATGCAACAACTCTGTTTGGCTTACTGAGTATTTGCAGAGAGAGTAGTTCTTCACCAGGGATGTAAAGATGGGATTGCAAAATTGGCCCCCAGATGTTGGGCTCAGGCTTCAAGTCTAATCTAGTGGGAATATTATCAGTCCTGAGCACAGTGAGGAGTCCACAGATATGTGGCGCAGTTGAGGTATTCTTTGAAACAAAACAAAAACTGAGCAAGTCCTATGGCACCTGGACAATCTTCAGGTGTGCTGAGCCCCTCTCCTGAGTGTGAACTTCTGGCTTCATTCTTTCTTCAGGCAGGTCTTTATCTCTAGTTCATCTTTCATCAGTGCCTGTCAGTGGGATACCCCAATTCCAGATTCAGAAAACAATTCTCATGGAGTTAGGGAAATGAAAAAAACATTCCTGGTGATGAGAATCCCTTCCACTTTAAACCAATATTGTATTCATGTTTGGAAAAGACCACTCTGTTGCTGTTTCCATTTTAATCTGCTTTAGTGTTTCCTGTTTCAATTCAGAAACCAAACCCACCAGGGAGGCCTTGGGCCAACTCCAGAACAATAAAACCAGAAAATAACAGTCAACCAACTAACCAAAGTTGCTAACTTTGCCAGATTTTATGCAAAAAAATGAAAAGTGGATACAAATTATATAACATAATCAAACCTAGAGTTCCAGATATGCTGGAATGAAAGTCAACCAGAGAGAGTTGACTCCTTTCTGTACTTGTCAGCCATATTTATACATAATCTCAAGGAGATACATGAGTGTACTATAGGAAAATATTTTGTTCATTACATCATAAAAGAAAGAATGAACTGCCTTCTTGACTTACACCTGATTTTTCTTCTCTTGGTTCTTTCCTCTTGACTTTGTAATTGGACGAAACATTGATCAATGTTGAATTCATGGATCTGACAATTCATTCTATCCCTGAGATTCTGTAGCTCTGCAACCGTGATAATCATAGACTTAGGGAATTTTAGAGAGAGCATTCAATGTTCATTTATTTGGCATCTACTCTGAGTGAGGCACTATTTTCAAAACACATGAAGCCGGAATAGATGTAACGATTGCTTCGAGGTCACTCAAATAATTGGTATCAGAACCAGGCCTCCAAGCATCCAGGACTTAAATCCAAGGCACTTCTTTTCCCTTTCGACCATGCTAATTTCTCTCCCTTGGTCAACTAGGTCTCCCATATCACACTCGAGGTCAATGTGCTGACAAGACCAAAAATTGTCATCACTCAACATACTTTTTGATGATATTTATTTAGGTTAAGTTCATAAATAAACAAATTGTCTAATGGCTAGCCTGGACTAGGGACTGAACTAAATTTTTAAAAGGAAGTTATGAACCACAAATAATAAAAATTCTGTTAAAGCTGAAACCAGGAAACATGACCCATTGAACTGTTAATCAAAAAAATTATCAGATCAAGAGACAAGAACTATGTCTGCAGACCATGAAGGGAAAAGGCTGGGAGAAAAAACTGTTAAGTTTGTGGTTTCCAAAAGGCAATTGATAACTAAGCCTTCAAATGATGAGAATTTTCAAAGGGTTTTTAGGGCAAATAGAATGGCCCCATACATACCCTCCTTCAGATTTATAATGGCCACTGCCTCCCAGTGAAGAATCGGAATATCACCAGCAATGCATCAAGTGTATTTCTTCACATGTGTTAATAATTGTACTTCATTTTCCAGGAGAGATACTGAATGTTATTATTAAACACCTTTAGCATTTCACATATTTCCCATTTATAAATTACTTTCGCAAATAATATGTATTTCCCTTATGATTTTTTAATTCATCTCATTTTTTCTCATTTTTCAGAGAAGTGAATCAGTGGCAGAGTTTCTGCCATTTACAGCAACATACAGCAGCCTGCAGATATGAAGTGCCCCCTCTTTAAAATCCTAGAGTGCAAGGAAAGAAAAATATAATCAGCATCTTCCTTCCTGCAATGGCTTAAATAATTTATGAATTATTAATTACCTAAGAGCTAGTTTTTAATCCTAACTTTGTCTCTTAACATACTGTTTTTTCTTCTTTCAGTTATAACTATCCAGAAATATGCAAACTCACTTTGATATGGGCCTAACTGGGAAAGGTAAATAAGTTATTAAAATCATCATAAAGTATTTAAAATCTAAGAAGAAACTCTTCCTTTTTACATATCCACAAAAGATATTCCATCCATAGCTATTGAAGAATTTGTTGAAACATGTGAACACTTGGAACACACTTACTGAACATAACACAGATTACAGCAATTTGGAAAAATACCGAGTTGTGGCCAGATTTCGCCAATATAGATTTATCGTGGGATTCCACATCTATGTCTAAAAGTAGGCCATGTCTCCTTAGATAGGTTTGACCCATAGAAGTGGGAAGGGAAAAGGTGATGGTAATTAAATTATTTATGTGACTCCTTCCCATCTCTATCTTTAACTGGTCTTCAAACCTTCAAGCTGGTGATTGGAATACCCACTCTGAACTCCAGGACACTACTACGGTTGACGATCCCTACAACCACATCCTGGATTATGCCACTCAGCCTCCCAGTACATAGCATAATCTTTCCATTAAGCACCATAAAAATGCTATTCTACCTACAACTTTAGTAAAGTTAATTAATTCATTTTAATAAAAATGCCTTGGCAAACCCAGATGAAAGTCTTATATTGAGGCAATCAACTACTTTTCTCTAGATAATTGCCACCTGGGCTGAGAAATTGAAAGCATGCCAACCTAAAATGCTTTTAAAGACTTCAATCAACATTCTCTTCAAAAATGAAGAAATAAAAAAGCCAGAGGGCAGGATCATGGTTCTCATACTCCGTTCTTAACATTGAACAGTGATGCGTATTTATATTATAGGGATTTGTCCTCCAAATTTTTTTTTTTTTTTTTTTTTTTATTTATGATAGTCACACACAGAGAGAGAGAGGCAGAGACATAGGCAGATCGAGAAGCAGGCTCCATGCACCGGGAGCCCGACATGGGATTCGATCCCGGGTCTCCAGGATCGCGCCCCGGGCCAAAGGCAGGCGCTAAACCGCTGCGCCACCCAGGGATCCCTGTCCTCCAAATTTGACCTAGACCTGGCCTCTGGATTTGTCCAGGGAAGGGAAAGGACAGAGTCTGTATAGTCCAGGAAAGCTAGAAACAAACTGTCTTATTAAACTACCCATATTTGCAACCAACCTTAAAATAATACAGATCCGCCAGCCTTCTGCCCCAAGGTCTGCAGCTTACTTCTAGATATAATAAAACAACACTGTAGAATTTGCCTCATTTTTTTTTATTTCTTTGACTTTTCATGAACTTCCAGACAAACTGATAAAAGGACCTGGTCCCTCCCTTAATTTGCTATAAAATCTTGCTTTAAAGCAAATGTCTATTTCTCAGAAACCAAAAGGAAAGATTTTCTTTTTAGAAGCAGTATTTGCATGGGTTCTACTAACTCACAGAAGCATTTTTAGTGACTTAAAAAGAAAAAACAAAGCAGGCATTTATTGAGGAATTTTTGAGTCATTAGGCTTTTAAAGTACAAAAGAGGTGTAGGAAGGTGAAGATACTTGAAACGAGATTTAAGTGTTCTGTATTTTCACTGTAAGGAGCTTTAGTCTCTGTTATGAGGCTGCATCACTCAGATGCTGGGTACATCAGTAGTCTACCTGAGTTGGATGACTTAGTTATTCAACATACTTCTAGCTTGGCCAATCTGGTCGTTCCACATCCATATCTCTTTAATCTGATTATTTTTGTGGAATCCATTACATTTACCTAGTCAATATCTCTTCTTACAAGGAGAGCAAGACCAAAACTGCATACTACTGGAGCCTTTATATTATCCTGTCCTGGGTGCATGGCAAGGGACACCTTAGATAGTGATGAGTATATTTAATGACATCATTCTTGTACTCAAGAACAAAATCTCCATTGGATGTGATCCAAGGGAGATGCACCTTAAGACACACTCCTCTTTATAAAGAGTATAATAAAAAGTATATTAGAAAAAATAGGGCTAAAAATGTTATATAATAATATGCTATGTAATAAAATCTTTTCACTGAATTGCTTAATCACAAACCATCTTAATTACCTTGTAATGATTGAATATTTAATAGAACTAAATATTTCAAGTTGTGATTATGCTCTTTGGCTTATATGCAGGAAATTACCATTGAGTTAAAAATATCACCCCAAAACTATGTTTATAACAAAATTTATGAAGACTCTCTTGGTTTATAAAAAACATGCTTCCCTCATAAAAAGCCTGCAGAGGAGGATTTTTCCCCTTTTACAACCCCTGTGTTTAAGTAAACTTCTCAAGCTCACACAGCTAATGAGAAAGTCTTTCCCAAGTTGTGTCTGTGTCTCTATGCTTTTGAGATCTGTTCCCACAATTACTTTAAAGTTTAGAGATACTTTTAATGATCCTAAACATTTCTCAATTACATCTTTAGACACCCAAAAACATTGGGAATAGACACTCATCTAAGGCTTCGTTAACCACCCCACTCTGCAGCTCCCCAGTTCACTTACTTGGGGAAATTACTCAGAATTTCAGATTCCTCCTCTATAAATTAAAGATAATAATAAAACCTACTTCCTATGGTAAATGTGAGAATTAAAGGGGATAGCATATTAGTAGCGAGCATATATAGAAATGCACATAGAAAAAATGAAACACTGTTGTATACCTGAAATGAATTAACATTGCATGTCAGCTATATGCAAATAAAAACTTTTTTTAAAAAAAACATAGTAAGTCAGTAAGTATTTTCTCCATTAGCAATGGAAAGAAGGAGCAAACCATAGTGAATAATTACCTTTAAGTCCTTCCAAGTTCCTCCAATTTGTTCCTGGACTAAGAAGGCCCCTTACAAAATCTTCTGTGCTTGTAGCACTTGCTGAGAGAAGTAACCTTAGGTTGACCTTGAGCAAGGGGTGGCCATTAATTGATCAAGAAATGATAACCTTATTTAGGAATAGCCAATCCTCAAGATTCAATGGTATCCACTGGGGTGGTTTTGCATAGTTATAATGATATAATCTTCAGACTGGCCTCTGCAACTCTAATAAGAAAACAGGCATTGAAGACAACAGCCAGTGGAGGAGTAGATTGCTGGCGATAAAAACATGGGTTTCAAGTTGAGAGACCTGGGATCAAATCCAGTTGTGCCTTGCTGGGTCCTTTGGGAAGTCGCTTCAGTTTCCTCTTGCATTCCCATGTCCCTGCCCTAGTGCAAGCCACTCGTTGTCCACCTAACTAGCTTCCTTGCCAAGAAACCCATCATACACACTGTCACCAGAGTGGGGTTACCAACTAAAATGATGGAAGCTCAATTAAATTTGAATTTCAGATCAACAACAAATAATATTCTAGAATAGGTATGTTTTATGCCAAAGCATTATTCCCTGTTATCTGAAATTTTCCAGAAACTATTTTAGCAGTGCAACAATGGTTACCCAATATTCGTGCACAAGAGTCCTTCTGCATTTAGAGATCTCTTTGCTATTCATTTAACCATCCAATGATCATTTACTCAATGTCTAGTAAAGTAATGCATATATAAAATGTGTAGAGGGACAGGGTGCACATGTTATAGGAGTGATGAAACCATGTCCATGTTCAATAGGCCAACAGTCAGAGTAGCTAGAGCCTCTACTAGCTCTACCAATTTCCTTTTCTCCCAGTACATGAGGTCCTGTGACTCCAAAGTACATTACTGCATTACTCTACAGTACTCCTAGAAACACCACAGGAATGCATTATAGAAGATTGTCACTGAACTGACTAAAAGGAGCAGCATGAAGACAGTTCATGTTGAATTGGGACTCATACTCAGCCGGAAAGGCTGGCGGAAAAGCATCAGTAGGGAATTCTTCAAGCTTTTAATTCCCACAAGGGACTGAGTACAGGATAACAGGTGTATACAGACCTGCACTGTAAAGGATACAAGCACCAAGAGGTATTGGTAGGCTCTTGCTTCAGACTCTAGAAAGACTTCTGTGGATCCAAAGTAGATAGAATGAGCATTAAGGTTGCATGATCCCATCCTCGAGCACAGTATGTGCACTGAGAGAATGGATCACCCCTGAACCTGAGTGTCAACAATATTAGGGGTTTTTTTTTAAGCTTTTTAAAAATTTATTTATTCATGAGAGACACGCACACACACACACACACAGAGAGAGAGAGAGAGAGAGAGAGAGAGAGGCAGGGACACAGGCAGAGGGAGAAGTAAGCTCTGTGCAAGGAGCCCTGTATGGAACTCAATCCCAGATCTCAGGATCACGCCCTGAGCTGAAGGCTCAACCGCTGAGCCACCCAGGCGTCACAACAATATTAGTTTTCAGAAGAAATAGGACAATCTGTGCTTAAAGGGACCCCTCCTCTTGATTCCCACTGTAACATGCACTTTCCTGGAGCAGTCCATTAGGAAATTTCATTTTTCCTAGACACATTGCAGATTGACTAGGAGAGCTTCCTCTTCCATGGAGATTTTGCACAATGGCCTGGCCACTTTGGACAAACCAAGAGGACTGGTAACCACATGTTTGGATTTTGTAAATGAACTTGTGATCAGTGGGCAATATTTTTCAAATAGTTACCGACCCTCCTACACCCCCTGCCCCCAGCCTATTTACGATATAATTATAAATTCACTGAGGTCATTCCTCCCACATTATTGCATCTTTGCTCCTCATCTTTCAATACTGTTGCCTGTTTCCATTGTCTTCCAGCAGACATTCCTGTCACTAGGGCCAATTACAGCATCTACTTAGCTTTTCCTTCTGACCGAATGGACGCCTTGTTCTCCTACCGACGACAGTCTTAGAAGGCTACAGCCAAACTAGCCGTTAGCTTCTGACCTCTCTGCAGTCGATCTTATTATGGTAATTGCAAGGCTGGAAGGAGCAGACACCAGGCCAATTACACCTGTCCCTGTCCCAATTCAGCCTAGGCTTAAATTACTCCATGGGATAGCATGATGTGGTTCAGCTGAACAACTTTTTCTCTATTCTTGTGAAATTTGGAGACAGACATTCCTAATTATGCTTGTCATTAGGCCATAATGACCCAGTATTTCTTTAAACGACATCAGTCTTTATCAAGGAAACCCATGCACTATAGTAATAGATAACTGTACTGAGGATTGTAAAGCAAACAAATCTTTAAAATGGGACTCCTCAATTTATAACAAAGCATAAACTGAAAACAATGCATCTAATGTTTTCTTTTGCGGTCATTTTAATATTAATGCTATACATAGATGTATGTGAGTGTTTAATATTAGTAAGTCTATAAATATTATTTATATAATAAATATATATAATATATAAATATATATTTAATATATATGTGCACATTATGGCTAAATGAATTAGTTTTTTTAAAAAAACTTCTGTATGTAAAGTATTGGGGGGATTTTTAAATTCATTTGAAAATTAAATGTTCTTGTTGAGCATCCTAGAATACCAATGCATAATAATATTCCCTATTAATCTAAATTGAAATTAACTACATATTCTTTTTTTTTTATTTTAGTTAATTCTCAGTAGAATGCCCTATTTACTTTCAAGTCCTATATTTGCAGAAGTGCTTACCTACTCCTAAAGAATTTCCCTTGAGAAATAATTTAAGAAGCAAAAATATCAGAGCTCCCAATCAGTTCCATAATTGGTAAGTCCTTAGAGAGGTCTCTGAGGGCGCCTCTAGTTTGAAACAAGTCCCTTTTCCAGAAATTGGAGGTTCTTGAGACCCTAAATCTAAAAGCTTTTCCATCTTCAGTCCTAGTGCCATTATTGGTTCTCCTGCCATTCTTTTTTTTTTTATTAGAAGTAGCTATTTTGATGTTTCTGCAGAGAGCAGGACTGGGGTCTATAAACACCCTGCTGCCTTGAATGGAAGACCTTACTCTCCATATAGTCTCTCCTTCATCATCCCCACGAGACCCTAAAGACAGGGTCCTTTTCTGGACTCTAGAAACTCAACTAGGATGACATAAGTTCTCTCCCAACAAAGAATCAAAACGTGGCTTAAGACCGTTACCAGGAAGTGTCTTCACCCTATTCATGTGGTTCCCCATGACTGGGATCTTACATCAACTGGAGGCCTGACTTCTCCCACCAAACCAAAGTGGACAGGAGATACAGGGCTGCTTGGAACCCCATTACTGCTAGTGATACTGCTTCCTCTCTCTCTCAGCCTATTTCCTACACTGGGGACAATAATCACTACCAAAAAGAGGACCATTGTGAGATTTAGTGAAGTAAGCATTTACAGGGATTTTGTCCATGTTGGTATTCTATGGAGTGTGCAGTCAAGCAGACCCAAGCTCCCATATTTACAAACTGTAGGGAATCTGCACCAATCTCTTAACTTTTCTGTGTGAGTGTCAAATGAGATGATGTACGCAAAGTTGTTGGCACTCTCTTGACCTGCCCCTCAAATATCTCACTGGTCCTTGCACTTTTCTTTCCTCCCTCTTCCATTTCATTCTTTCTTTGGATGACCAATCCCTACACCTGCACAGGGAATAAGGACCACACATAGTCACATCATTGCATTTCCTCTTCACCTGAGGGATGTTTGATTCTTCCTTTTTCCTCCTGATTGGTCTTGCTCACATGTTGCTGTATTCATCTCCTCTTTTTCTGAGGTTAAGAACTCCACTTTGTGATCCCTGGCCTCAGGGCTCTTTTTCTCCCTCTGTGAACATTTCCACTCCCAACATCTCCATCAATGGATGGATATCATCACTGGGGATAACTTGCAGTGGTTGTTACACTTCACAAAGTCCCCGACGGAACCCTAAAAAGATACTGTCATGATAAACACAGGCTCCTGCCCCTGGATTTACCCTTAGACTCTTCAGAAGCAAACTGAGTTTCTGTCAGAGGCTTATTTGGCCTCTCCCTCCTCCAATTTCTCCAATCATTCCTTCTGAAAGTCTTAAGTTCTATTTATCTTGAAATTCTGGGGACATTTTTCCAACTCCAGTCAGAGAGCAATCTAGGGCCATCTCCACTTTGGGGTTTTTATACCAGTTGGCAACAAATAGGGGTAGGAACAGAGTGGTCTCAAAACTATTGTGCTCTCAGAGCATACACAGCAGAGGTTCTCCTAGGATGGGTGCCTCAGTCACTTGCAGGGCTAGTTAGAGGCCAGGTGGCCGGGTTCCACCAGAGGCTCTGATTCCAGAGGTCTGAGGGGAGGCTGGAGAATTCGCATTTCTAACAAATTCCCAGATAATGTTGGTATGGGAGCACCTTTTTGAGAACTATCAATATAAAACATGAGGGGTATTTGTTGGCGCCTTATCATCATTCTGTTTCTCAGCTGACCCTCCCTACTTCATTGGTGACTCAGAATATATCAAAAGCCTTGAATGTTGTTGCTGCTCCTTGGAGATGACCTGTTCCTGCCTTAAATGGCACTAAGTGGTGCCCCAGCCCTGGGATGTCTGAGAAGAAAAAGAGGAAGAGGACAAGAAAAATGATGCAGCATGCCTCTGATTTAAACATTCCTGGATAAGGACTTCATTGATATCGACATTTACCCAAATCAAAGCTATTTCCCTAAACTCAGATTAAAGTAAACACAAAGGATAGGAAGAGGGGGGTGGGTGGGGAGAGTCATCTTTTTAACCAAATAAAGTGCCACTATCTTTTCTGTCTCTTAGGTGAACAATATGTGGTTGCCTGGCCAGAGCTTGTCATCTGTGTTTATCTCGTCCGGTCATCTGTAATTAGATTGCAAGCCCCTTTGGGCAGTAGCGGTGGAGTTGTAATCCAATTTTGTACAGTGCCTGGCACAGTCCCTTAACCATAAAGAGGGTGCTCAATAAATATTTATTGATGATGGTTATCTTTAATTCCTCAGGAAGCTTGGGCAATTCCAGGCCACTCTACTTAGCTGAATGATAATGGAATTGATAAACTATCATGGGAGAAAACACATGGGTGGCAGATTTTTTAAAACCAACCCACCACCAAATATTTAAAATGGGGAGGTAGCATTTAGTACTCAAAGGATATTAAAGGTTTAATGCTTACTTTGTGCCAAAATTGTAACAGTGATCTAAGCACAGGAAGAGACAAAATGCCGTAAACCAGGGCCTTAAATGTGACTCTTCTGGCACTTGCCTTAAGTGATGCTGAAGTTTATAATATTGGAGGTTTTTCTCTCCACCTACCAAATTTTCTAATAAGTCAAATAAATTGGCCCATAAAGTCAATATCATTTTAATTATTGGCAAACATATCCACCAACCCCCAGATGGTTTTTCTTTGCTAAAAATCACGGAACTGACATCACTGGAAACTTGATACACGTTTGGCTGATACAGTCTCTTCCAACTACAAAACGTTTCTAACCTTTGCAAATAAAACCTTACACAAGAAGTGAACTAATTGGGGATTTTTTAACCTCTCCACATTTGAAAAAAAAAAGTTTCACCGCTCCTGAAATGCCTCTAAACACACATGTCTAATTGAAAACATACCTAAAGCCAATAAGAGAGCAGATCACTTGCAAGTGACAAAGTGAGGCAAGAAATTCCAGGACCCAGGAAAACCTGGGGACACTTTCTTCAGGTATGCTTCAATGCAAGGAGGAAGCTGCGCTCACATGGTGTGTTCGGGAGGCATGATAGCTGCATTGGGGCTCAATGGGACGCCCAGCCAATGGGAATATTTAGCCACCCTCCTGATACTCTAGTGGCAAGAATTTTGAGCCATAGCTTTTATGGGCCTTTCCCCTACTCTTCAATGCAAGCGCGAGGTTAAAGAAATATGTTGTGTAAGAGGTAAAAGGGTGAGACACAGAAACAGAGAACAAGGAGTTCAAGAAGAAAGCAGTGAGATTGCCCAACATGGGCTTGTCCATTCGGAACATTGGAAAAGACAGAATCCATTGTTTCTTGCAAATGATTCCTTTGGAATTCTTTTCTTGGCTTCTGAGACCGGTTCACCTTGTGACCTTAAATTTTTCCCTTACTGCCTGGTTCCTCTGCCTTTGTACCTTACTCTGCTCTTCAATACCAGGAGCCTCCGTTGATTGAAAAATGGATAGAAAGTAGAAGAATTCCACGGTTGTGCAGATAATGAAGACACTTCACCTGGATCTCTCTCACCAGAGCTAAGGTTAAAGCGCTTGCTATCTTTCATCTATTTTGCACTAAAAAAAAAAAAAAAAAAAAAAAAGGCTTCCCCTCCACGGTTAGGGGCGTGGTTTTCAGGCCAGTTTCTCTTGTTGTTGATTTATCCCTGCACATGCACAGTGGATTAATATTTGCAACTGGAGAGTCAAAAGTCCAGCTCATGACTTACGTGGGATTGGAATATGGGCTTTCAGATGCTGTTGTCTTCAGTTCCTCAGAATTGGGGCTTATCGGCCTACAGGCTAATCTACACTCTTCCTGGGTACATTTAGACCATATGAAAAAATAAATGAAACAGCAGAATGTTTGTATGAGTCACCAAGGATGACCAGAGAGAATGATGCTTTGGAACTAGTGTAAAAGAGTTCCCCTGAAAGAAACTGCCCAGTGGTCAGAAATACCCTTTCCACCTCGACCCTGACAGGAGCCCAGCTCAGTCCTGTGAATACCAGGCAGCGGCCAGGATGCCAGGGCACCGATCATGGGCACTAACTGATTCTATTTCCTTTGGCCACTTGCTCCATACCTCTGATTCTCAGTTGTTCCTTCTATAAAAGAAACAATTTGGAAAGGGTGACTGCAGAGGTCCCTTCCAGCTCCAATAGCTCAATAAAGCCGTAAATGGTCATTAAGTGTCCCAAGAGTAAAGATTGTCTGTCAAAGGTCTGTTTGAGTTCCCGCGCCCCTGCTCACTAGCTGTGTAAACTCGATTTTGAGCAAGTGTACTGCTCGCCAAGCCCCAGAATCCTATGTTAAAAATGAGAATAACGACACTACAAACCTGCAAGACTTATCATGGGAATAATGAAGCTGATGCCTGCAGCATGCCTGGCACAGAATAAAAGCTAAGTCAATCTAAACCCTCATTGTAACTTTGATACTAGCATTATGATTATTCGAAGGCCCCACAGCACTCATGTCAGAGAGTATTGCCAGTAGAAAGGGGTGAAGAGCACGATTGTATGGCCAGGCTACATGGGTTGGTATCAAGGGGAAGATGACCCCATGATGCTTGACTTCAAATTCACCTTTCCTACCACTAAAGTTTCTATTGTCCTTGTGGGCAAAGGTTGGAGGTTCGCATATTTTTATTTTCGTCGTTATGCTTTTCTGCGCATTCTAAATTTTCTACAGTGAATAGCAATTACTTTTAAAGCAGAAAAAAAAAGCCCACTTCGTGTGTTTTAAATATAATTTTGACTAGTTCGTGCACTAACCATTAATGAATGCATAACTTGCTAGTTTGTAGACATGAATCATTTCTTCGTTGAGAGTAAAAGTCCACCTTGCTCTCAATCAAGTTATAATGGAGAGTGAGTTTGCCTTTATGAGTCAGTGCAATAAGTATCACCCACACCTATCTGGTCTTTGTGCAGATATCCTGAGATGTCCAGCAATCTGAAATTTCTCCCCAGAACTTAATGGCTGTGGGATAAGACAAATAAGTTCCCAGGAGTGTCCTCAGGGGAATTTAAAAATTGTGAGTTCAGGGGTGCCTGGCTGTCACAGTCGGTAGAGCATGTGACTCTTGATCTCAGAGTTGTGAGTTCAAGCTACACATTGGGCATGGAGCCTACTTAAAAAAAAAAAAATGTGAGTTCAGTTAGGACATAAACAAAAAAACACAGTGGCACAGACTGCAGTGTTCTGAAAAGACAGGGAATGTCCTGTGTTTTTCTGCCTGAGGTGGTCAAACAATTCTATTCGTGACAAGTGCTAGCTTATAGCTTCTTGCTAACGGGGCAGGTAGGTAAAAGGCCTCAAATAGCGCCTTTCATCACTCCAGATTATTAACGACAATGAAAGCTTCTCAGACTAGAAGGGAAGAAAAATCCCAGGAAGAAAGCAAAAAAGAAAACGTTTTCAAGGGGATAAGTCAAGGAGCACCAGTAGGCAGGAGTGCAGAGGGATATACAACACAGCAAAAAGGAAGAAAAAAGTATCTCCTGGGATGAAGATGAATGATGAAGGCTTTCATATAACTATATATATGTGCAACTTTACTGTTTATTTTTAAAAAATTACATCTATTGATGCTCAGCAAGGCTTCCCACTAATGCATGGCTCAGGGCAAAGGAACATGTGTGCACCCTGGCTATATTTGGGGACACACAAGAAGAGAAGAATGGGCATAGCCTCTGGCTGACCCCAGAAAGCTTGCAGTTTCTTTCAAGACTTGAGACTGTGTCTTACCATGATGCGGATTTCTCATTTCTCTACAGTGAAAGAATGGAACCAGACCCTGGTTGTCCACTCCTTCACCCATGACCTTCCTGAGGGACCACACTGTCTCTTCTTATGGATAATAGGACACTCCGAAGAGATACCATTCGTTCTTGGTTGCATGAAACGCTCAGGTCTGTAGGCGCTAGCAATTATGAAAAATGAATGTTGGTATCTCGGGGTGGGGAGAGGGAGAGAGGAGCGACACCCAGGTGGGAACACCCTGTTTGCTGGCTGGTGGAGGAGGATGGGAGGTGAGCATGCAGAGTTCTGATGAAGCAGCAGATTGGGAGCTGTGCCATCTTCCTGGAGCACGTATGCAATCTGAGGCTGAACGCCTGCCAGAAGTCATCAGACAGTGATCGCTACCCACTTGGAATGACTCATGGAGGAGCAAATGATACAGTCATTAAAGATCCACAGTGCACTTCTTGAGACTTTGAAGTTCAGGTCAGGAAACTGAGACCCGAGGGCACAGTTCTCTTTCGTCATAGAGCCTGACGTCAGAAGAGAAGATGAAGTTTTTAACGATTAGTTGAGTCAATGGTAGACCAAGAACCAACATTTTGCTTTCTAAGTCCTCCTAACTGACACTCATCTGTGTATAGCAAGAGGTCCTTGTCCTGGGTAAATGGTTTCGCGATGGCATACCAACTAGCAAGAGTTTGTTGTACAAAGAACAGGTAGGAAAGACTGCTTCTGGCTTGCTCTTTTTTTTTTTTTTTTTAACAATGATCGATTCACCATTTTAAAACAATTTTCAGCCATCTGAAATCAGTTATTGTTGTTACTCCTGCTGTTATCTCGTGGTACAGGGATTATCCGTATCAGTGTTATGGTCCCTGCTTGCATCAACCTAGATGCCTGCCAGCTTCTCTGACCTAAATGACTTACTGCACGACAGCACCCAGCAATGGTCTCAGTTCACTGTCTTCCCCAAATCATTCTTAATAGGGCTTGTGGGGGTGGGGGTGGGGGCACGTAAATCATCTCTTGATCTAGAAAAGGCTTCCTCTTCCCTCAGTCTTGAATAACGGAAGGGCCCGACAGGGAACTTTCAACCGGCAGTAAATTTCCCTCCACTCAGAGAGGTCATTCTGCTGTTTTCTGGGCTGTTGTTATTGAGATTTCTGCTATCATGGCAATTGTTCATTTTTAAAGATAAGCCTTTTCCCCAAAATTGTTTTTAAGATTATTTATTTATTTATTTATTTATTTATTTATTTATTTATTTATTTATTTTGGTGTTCTGCAGCTTCACCATGAGATGGCTATGGGCGCTTTATGTATCCTACCGGGATTTGACGTGTTTCTCCATTCTAAAGATTTGTACCACGCATCACTTTTGAAAAATTATCAGCCATCCTCTTTTTTTTAGTATTGCCTCTCCCCATTCTCCACTTTTTCCTTGACTCTGATTCTTATAGACCGATGTCAGTTTTGTTTTGTTTTTTTCTATCTTCGTGTCTCTTAACTTCTTAAGATTGTCTAACTCTCTCTGCTATATTCTGGGTGATTTATTCATAATTTATTCTTTCCCAGTTAATTTCTTCCATCCACTGCATCTAAGTCACACTGTATTTTGCCCATTGGGTGTTAACTTCCAGGATTATATCTATTGTTCATTTCGAAAAGTCTACAGCATTCTGTTTCAAATCTGTTTCTTTTCTTAGACACTTGTCTCTCCTCATGTTTCCTTATCTTCTTTTATCTCTCCCTTCTCATTTTATGTATTTTTTTTTATTTGGACTCTCAGGCTCAGAGAATTGAATTAAGCATATGTCTCAGATCATAATATTAGCTGCTGCCACATGTTGGGCTCCCTGGAAAGCAGACAGACCTGACACAGAGATTAAATGCAGGGATTTGGTTAGGGATGTCCGTGGGTTCAACATTTGGGGAAGCGTAGAGAGAGCTGGACTGTGCCTCCCTTTGGGGAGCAAGAGGAAGCTGCTCCTTCAGAGGCTCCTCCAGCAGACAACCAGTCAGTTGTCCCCTGCTGGGACAACTTCTGCAGTGTCATAGGTGAGGGTGCTGGCCATACAGGAAGGGAGGGTAACTTTGAATGAGGCAGCTGTCTTTAGGCAAGGCAATTCCCGATGGGGGTTGACAGCTGAGGGCTTCCCAGCAGCTGAGGGCAAGTCCTCCAAGTCTGGTGAGTCCAAGCAATACCCCATAGCAGCCACTGCTTAAGGCATATAGCAAGCTATGTGTTTTCTCCACACTCCTATGAGGTAGGCACCATAACCAACTGTCAATTAGAAGTGAGGAAACTGAGGCACAGAAAGACTAAGGAACTTGCCCAATCACCATGATCCAGTCCGTGAGGTAGCAGCACAAAGATGTAAATGGAGGGCATCTGGTTCTAGAGCCTGTGTCTGTCCTGTTGTGCCAGAGTCCCTTAGGTCATGGCCTACTGTCATCTATTTGTGCAGGAGTCTGTTTCTATTCTGTTACTTTTTTTTAATCCCAATTCCCACTCCTATCCTTCTCTTCTACACATATATGGTATCATACTAGAGATAACACATTCTTCTTATTTTTTAAAAATTCAATGCTTTTTTTCATATAAGTGGAAAAATATCATATGTGGCCTTTTTATTATTTATTGTCTTCTTTTCACTTTAGTAGAAGGTTTCCAAGGGCCATCCATGGTGTAGCGTTCATTAGTCCTTCATTCCTTTTTATGGCCAAATAAAATTTCCTTTTATAGATACACCACATTCTGTTTATCCCATGTCAATGGACATTTGGGTTGTTGCCACTTTTTAACTCTTATCAATTATGCTGCTGTGAACATCCACAGATAAGATTTTGCATGAATGTGTACTTTTACTTCATAAATATCTATTTCATTTCCCTACATGCAGGATTGGAATTTCTGGGTCAGTGGGCATTGCCATATCTAACATTTTTCAAACTGTTTTCCAAAATGGTTGTAACATTTTACATTCCCACCAGCAATGTGTGAAGGTTCCAGGTCTCTCTTATTATGCTAAATGCAATGGGTCCTATGGTGCATTGAGCTGTAGTTGACCAGACATTCTGACATCTACATCCACTCTTCTACTAGATTGTTCTCCCCCAATGTTCTACAATCACCTCAAATCCAACAAGTTCCAGATAGAACTTATGATCTCTCTCTCTTCCTCTAAATGTGCTTCTCTCATATCCACCAACTCACCCAATACAGAAATCTGGGAGTCATTCTAGCTGCCTAATCTCACTAATGCCCTACTTTTTACCAGTCATCAAGGCCTGAGTTTTCTTCTCTTGAAGAGCTCACAAAGACATCCTCCACTGTATCTCACAAACGTCATAGTCTCGATTCATTTTCTCACTTAAATCATTGCAACAGCCAGTTTACTTACTTCTCTTCCTCTGTTCCCATCTACCTGCCACCACTTGCCATCCTGTGGGTGGGTGGTCATTGTAAATTGCAAACTGCAAATCTAATCACATCATTCCTCTGCTTACATTTTTGATGCTTCCTTATACCTCCAGGCCAATTTCCAAATTCCAAGCAGAGCTTCCAGAGCTCTTCAAGATCTGGTGCACACTCACCTCTGCAATGTCTGTCTTGTCATTTACACTACACTGACCTATTTTCCACTCTCCAAACTCAAACCACTGCTTTCAGTGTAGTTATGGATCATCTAATCAATCACAACTTTTGAAGTGGGCAGGGAAGACTTTTATTAATTCTAGTTACTAATGGTAAAATGAGGCTTGGAGAAGACACTTCCCCAAAAGTTACACCAATGCTCATATTGGGGCATTGATGTCATATCAGGGAATTCTGATTCTAAGACACTTAGCGCACACACCATGCCTCTCCCCGCATACTAAGCACAGAGTCCAGACTGAGCTTCCTTTAGCTCTGGATTTCATTGTTGTCCCTCTTACTTCAGGTTATTTTTTTTATAATTTTTAAAAATTTTATTTAACTTCAATTAATTGAGTGTATTATTAATTTCAGAGGTAGAGGTCAATGATTAATCAATCTTGTGTAATACCCAGTGCTCATCACGTGATGTGCCCATCACCCTGTTAGACCATCCCACCACCCGACTCCCCACCAGCAACCCTGTTTGTTTCCTATAATTAAGAGTCTCTTATGGCTTGTCTCCCTATCTGATTTCATCATTTTATTTTTCCCACCTTTCCCCATGATCCTCTGGGTTTTTTTTCTTAAGTTCCACATATGAATGAGATCATATGATACTTGTCTTTCTCTGATTGGATTATTTGGCTTAGCATGTTACCCTCTACTTCATTCCATGAAGTACTTCAATGTACTTCATACATCGTTGCAAATGGCAGATTTCATTTTTGATGGCTGAATAATATTCCATTGTGTAGATATACAGTGGAATCTTCTTTTTCCATGTTGCTGAACATCTAGGCTCTTTCCATAGTTTGGCTATTGTGGACATCACTGCTATAAACATTGGGGTGCAGGTGCCCCTTTTAATCACTATGTTTGTATCCCGGATAAATACCCAGTGGTGCAATTGCTGGATCATAGGGTAGCTCTATTTTAACTTTTTGAGGAACCTCCACATTGTTTTCCAGAGTGGCTGAACCAGCTTGCATTCCCACCAACAGTATAGGAGGGTTCCCCTTTCTCTGCATCCTTGCCAATCTCTGTCATTTCCTGACTTGTTAATTTTAGCCATTCTGACTGATGTGAGGTGGTATCTCATCGCAGTTATGATTTGTATTTCCCTGAGGCTGAGTGATGTGGAGCATTTTTTCATGTGTCTTTGAACTATTTGTTTGTCTTCTTTGGAGAAATATCTATTCATGTCTTCTGCTCATTTCTTGAATGGATTATTTGTTTTTAGGGTGTTGAGTTTGATAACTTCTTTATAGATTTTGGATACTAGCCCTTTATACTCCAGATCATTTAAATGCTATTCCCGTTTCCTCTGCCTATAATGCTCTGTTTTCTCAATCATATCATCTGACTCTACCACACAAGTGCATATTTAATTACATGTTATCTTGTACTTTTTAATAGTCTTCTGCTATGACTCCCCCATCTGGATGAGGACTGCCCATGATTTTTGCACAATGCCGACCATGGTAGGAATTCAGTAATTATTATATGATTGCATTTAGCCTCTTCCCCAGCCATTTTTCAGTTTTTAACCATAAGGGTTCCTGGAAAGTATGAACACTATATATTCTCTTATGTCAGCAACTGATTTCTACAGTTTCTATTCTTGCCATATTATAATATCCTAGGATCTTGTATTACTGGATATGTTGGGGTTTGGGGGTCTTCATACATACTTCTTATTATTATTAATATACTAATATTTGGAAATTAAATCTATATATTGGTCCTTACGTATAATTTGTGGGGGGTGGGAGGAGAAAGTATCATTTTGTGTCAACTAATTATAGTGAAATTAAAGTAGATTTTCTACTTTGAGTTCACTCAGAATTTTACCAACTCAGAAGCAGACTGTTCTTGACTCTCTTTAATAAACTCCTTCGCTTGTCATCCTCTAACCATATCTCACATCTCACTGGAGCGTAAAGCAGAGGTGGAAACTTCTCATTTCATCAGTCACTGCTTTTCTGTTGGTTTATATAGAACTTTTATTTGGGCCAAGTGGTTTAATATTTGGGAGCTTTATTAGTTCTCTTTCACAAAATTCCCAGGAACTAGATAACAGAGTTTATCAACCTTTGACAGATAAGAGAAATAAACTGTTCATCTACCATAAAACTACAATTAGAATTTACAGCTCCCAAAGCCTGTCATTCAGTTTCTTATATTTTTATGCCATGTATGTTTTCTCCTTTTTGAATGTCCTTTTGCTATCAGTCTGTTATTTTAAGGGTTTTTTTTAAAATTTTATTTTAAGGTTTTAATCTCCCCCAAAGCAGTAAATAAAACTTGCATTTAAAAAGATGCAGAAGAATTTTGAAAAACAATCATTATTAAATCTCTAAAACAGGTACAAGGTAAAAATTATTTTGGAGTATTAATTACAAACTTCCTGCAATTCTGCAAGATGTGACTGAGCTGTCTGACACAGCTCATGGCATTTTATGCGCATTTCAAATGATGCAGAACATGAGGTCTTAGCTAGTGTATTCCCTGCTTCAGAACATGCAAAGGATCTTGAACAATGAAGTCTATAATCACCTAAAAACGCCATCATATCTGACACATTCTTGCTTATGGTATGGACCAAACATCATCTGCTTGATTGGTACACCAAATAGAGGCAATACATTATAATTAACCAATGTTAAAACGATGGTTCTAGTTAGTTGCTCAACTTCAGCTGAATTTTACAATCAAATGTTAATTTAAAAGTTATCTTAAGATAATGCAACCTATGCAAATAGCTAGCTAATTCACATTACTTGGTCATTGTTTCTTAACTTTCAAATGGGTCTTTAGTTATCCCATTTTGTGTCACCACCATCTTAATAGAGAAATCCCCTGATATTTTTATTTGTGGAAGATTCACAAGAAATGCTCACAAACATCTGTTATACACACACACACACACACACACACACACACAGAGGCACAACCTCAATTCACATTGTCTAATGATTGCTTCTAAACAATTCTCTTATTCATGAACTAATGGCATTGTGTGTGTCAGGTAGAACTCATATCTTCACAGAACAGAACTATGTTGCCTCCAGAATTTCCATTAAAAAAAAATAGTCTTTGTGATTATGTGCATATTCAACAGGTGACATTTGGAAAATGTGAAGCACTTGCACCATAGAAGTCCTCTGGAGTAAGTCATTTTGTTTCTTTCAAACTACAAGAATACAAAAAAGATACTCTGAGTTGTAGTATGTTAAGAAGTGTTCTTTGGTACTAGTTTCAGCTAAGATTGTTAACTCAGAACACTGAGCTGTTGAATCAGGTGACTTGGTCTAGAGAAGCTGTCCAATAGAAATATAATGTAAGTCACAAATGGGAGCAACATGTAAGATTTTAAATTTTCTACAAAGCCACATTTAGAAAGTAAAAAAAAAAAAAAAAAAAAAAAAAAAAGATATATGATATTAGTTCTAATAGTACATTTTATTTAACATAATATATCTAAAATTATCATTTCAACATGCAAATAAACATAAAAATAATTGAGCCAATACTAAGTCTATGACATCTTTTTTTTTTTTTAAGGTTTTATTTATTTACTCTTGAGAGACACACAGAGAGAGGCAGAGACACAGGCAGAGGGAGAAGCAGGCTCCATGCAGGGAGCCCAGTGCGGGACTCAATCCTGGGACTCCAGGATCACGCCCTGGGCCAAAGGCAGGTGCTAAACCACTGAGCCACCCAGGAATCCCCTAAGTTTATGAAATGTTGTCTGTAATACACCCACACAACACATGTCCATTTCGACTAACTGCATTTCAGGTGCTCAGTAGCCCCCTGTGCTGTGCTGCCTTAGGTCTAGAGCTTCTCTTGCCACCCTTCTTAGCAGCAACAACATATCAAGACTGGCTTTGTCTTCTATGTGCCAACAATTCTCATTATAAAAAGATGCCCTGCCATATATCAGTTAATGATTTCAATAACAAACCAAAAAGAGAAAAAAAATATATATTCTCTCTGTTTGGTCCCAGTAATGGGGCTCAGTCTTCCACCCTTGCAAAAATATGGCCATCAAATCACTAATTCCATCCTGGTCTTCCCTCAGCAAGCAAACAAAAGAGCCATCACCATAAAACCTGTCTAAGTTGTCTTGTAACCAGAGTCTGGACATCTCCATATTCTCCTGCTGTTACAGAGATACACGTCAGTGACTTCAGTGATAGCTTCATGGGAGGAACATGGGTGTGATTCATCAGCCTCAGGCCCGAGGGCAGAGATTGAAAACCCATGATAGGAACTAAGACAGAAGTCATAATTGGAAGGTTGGTTGAATTCATTGTAGTTTGTGTGTTGTCCTTTCTATATTTTCCTCCCATGCAGAAGCATTGCTCCCAAAATACACCTAACTGTGCAGTACATTATTCTGTGGAGGGAAAAATACTTCCTGATTTCATGCTCCACAGCATTAAGATTGATAGGCCTGTAATTTAACCCAAAGTGGAGCAGCCACAAATGCTCTTCTTTTTCACATGTAAATATTTAATCTCTGTTAGGAACATGCTATACGAATGTGCCAGAGTCTTAACATCAAGCGTTTCCTGCTAAATAGGCAGGACCTCAGTAGCCTGGTTCATTAGGTAATGAACATAAGACTCTACCCAGAAAACCTGTCTCCTGTACTCCTGAGCAAGGAGAAAAGGGTAAAGTTAGGGATGGAAGTGTTCCAGAGTTTGGGACTAGACATATACATTTGGCAGTTCTTACATAAGTAGGCAGTTCAATGTGATTTGAGTTAAAATGTTAGGCAAGTGATTTATCATTGCTCAGCCCATCTCTCTACACATGGGCTGAGCACAGAAAGAGGCACAGGAGAAATAAATTGGAAGGGAAATTCTCAAGCTAAAGAAATTGGTTGTACTCAGGTTGAGACCTAACAGAATGTGATGGTGGGATTTGGTTTGTCCCTGTTCCTTGTTCTACTCATCTTTCTCTAGAACAAGACCCCTCTGCTGTGCTGCCAATGTCCCTTTCCTTGAGTGGAAACACCTCTGTCTGTTGCCCGTTCTGATAAGCAATGGAGAAGAATGGCTTCAGGTATTTTTGTGATCTTAAAACACAATCATAATATGCCCATACTTTCTTGAGTAGTGAGTGCAATGAACACTGTATGGATGAAACTTCAGGTTTTAATTTTAAGTCTTTGATCCTCTCATCTGAATACAAGAGATAAAGAAAAAAACAAAACCCGACTTTCATATGGAAAGATGTTTTGATAAGTCAGTGCCCAGAGTCAAGATACTTGGTTTGACAAATGATTCATTTCTGATTAGAAATGTATTTTGTGAAAACAGAATTGAAATTAGAATTGTTCTAGAAATAATAAGAGCAAACTCTTATCAAAGCACATGTATCAGGTATTTTTTATGCTAAGTACTTTGCATTGTATTAGCTTTAATTCTTATGACAGCCCTCTGATGTAGGTACTCTTCATTCTTCTCTCTTAGAGATGAGAAAAAGTAGGCACAGAGAGATTAAGTAACTTGTTCAAGGTCACTCAGCCTGTAAATTGGAGGTGGGATACAAAATCCAGGCAGGCTGGAACCAGAAGCAACCTCCGAATGTCTCTGTAATGTGTGATCATCAAGCCCATGGGGGGCATAATAGTATTTCTATAAAGTGCCAGGGTTGGAAGTGCTGCTGGTCTTTCAAATAACTTTCTCAATGTGTCCCAGCTTGCTATCAGTAGAGTCCCTCATTCCAATAATCTCCAAGGGGCCCCATTGAAGTACAAATATCAAAAGGCGTAAAACCTAGCATTGTTTACATAGTAGCACAAAATGTTTACCAGCTTTAGTAACAATAATTTTAAAAATTCATTCCACTATAAGAAATAGAATACTAAGGAAATTGAATACAGGATAAATTTCTTAGGTCTGGAGGAGAACAAGAAAAATATGGAGTTGAAATAAAGCTATCAGAGGAGAAAAAGGTAAAGGAAAAACCATGCAAATAAGCAAAGTTTAAGATAGGATCCTGTCATCTGTATATTTAGCCAAAAGTTCACTCTGTCAAACTCAACAAGGCATGAAAAACTCTAATCCAATGAAGATTGAACAAAAAATAGAAGACAATTAACTTTTAATCCAAGCAATTCATTTTTGCATTTCTCAATGTGTATATTCAAAAGATATTGTAATATAATCATAACAAGCATATTTTGTATATACACATACCAAGCTCTGTTCTAATCATGCACTTGGATTATTTTATTGAATCCTCACATAATTCCTGTGCAAAAGATGGTCTCATTATTCCCATTATACAGCTGACAAACCTGAAACTCTTGATTTTATCAGTCTAAATTTTATAGGATATGCAAAGTCACTTTCTTAGTAGTTTCTTAGTTTCTTAGTAAAAGTAGACTCAGCTAATCAATATTAATGAAAAAATGTTAAGGTATCATTAAGAACCCCTATTTCTCTTCAGTGTCCATTTGAAATCTGATGCCACGAGAGTCATTAACCTGCCCTTTTGACTATAGCATTGTTTTTAAAATAAAGAATCCTTGTATTAGAAAGCTTCATAGGGTAGGAGAGGGATGGGGTAAATTTTTACGTATTGTATCTTTTTACTATATCCACTTTCTCTTTTCCCATCCTTAAAAACTGATCAACAGCCAGAATGCACTTTAAAAGTTATACTTTAAAATTGAGTGTGAGAGTTAATTACAATTAAAACACCCTGCAATTGGTTCTTGTGGATGATCACAGACTGCTTCCCAGAATCTAATTCAGAGGTAGATGGCCCCTTAGGCTCTTGAGGGGCTCGGATCATCTTGCAGTTCTTCTAAAATAAGAGTTCTCCTCAAGAGGAAGAACCTTCCCTTTTAAGTTTGGCTTCCTATGGAAATTAACTGAGTCCCTTGAAAAATACCACTATTGCAACACAGGATTGATTTTCTGTAGGGCAACATATGAGGCCATTACTTCAGTGGTTCTTAAAATCTTTTGCTATCATACACTCCAGAGAAACCTCATGAAATTTTTAAAAGATTGCCTCCAAAAAAGGCACAAATTTGGGGAATTTTATAGACCTACTGAAGCCCATACATGCTATGCCCTCTGTGAGATACCATATACACAAATTAAGACCAACTGAGTTAAACCAAAGGCTAAGCTAAGAGATAATGTTGGAGGAGGAGGGGGGGGGGCATATATCCTTCAAACATCTAAATTCATGAAACAAGAGCATTTCTAACTCCTTGTTGGATGTTGGATTATGTCATGAGAAACATTTATTTTAAAAGCATCCTAGAACAATAGAGAGAAATTACCTCTCCAGCACCTCACCACTGGCCTCCTCTTCATCGTACAATGATGCATCTTTTCTCAGCGAGTTTCTCTCTTAGGAATATATACAAGAGAATAAATCATGTTCACCTGCAATATCAGGGGAAAGGGATGTTGCTAATTAAGAGCGGGGCAATTCGAACTTCTTCTTAGCCCTGGGGAGGAATACCCAGGTGTGCTGAGACAGATACGCTCGGAGGAAGAAAAAGAGATGCTCTATAGTCCAACACACAGCACTAGGCTTCTTTCGTGAATTGATTTTCCCACTGGGTGACATCCTGGCAATTTTTGTTACCCAACCGATGATGTAACTAAGTAGTTGGAGCTGAAAGCTGGGTCAGATTAAAAAAAAAAAAAAATGTTTAATCTAACAAAAGCAGCCTTAGTCTTTACCATGAAGGGAAGCTGATTTAACAGGCAATAGCAGATTAAATAGGAAGCTGAAACAGGGAGAGAAATCATATTCAACCATTAAAAAATGAAGATAGAAGAACATCACAATGCCAATTATTTGGAGAAAAAGCACAACATTACCATAGAACTTTCAAAAATAAGATAAATGATATCTGCCTTAGATGTACAAAAATAGGTCTTTTGTTCTCACTATATATTTTAAATTAAATGCTATTGTTTAATTAATAGACTGTGACTTCATGCATTAAAGGAAAGCATGAAGTCATGTGACTGTCTTAGACCACAGAGTTACTCTTGAATCTCAAAAAATCAGGACAGACAATGTGCTTCAAAGTTTAGAACATAAGCCACCTATGTATGAATTACCTGTGGTATTTTTAAAATTTAGATTCTTAGGCCCCACTTATCTGTTGAGTCAAAAAAGGAAGGATGAAGTCTGGGAATCTGCATTTTAACAATCTCGTAGGAAATAAACCTACTAAAATTTGACAACCGCTGATTCGTGCCCTTACTTTGAACTCTCCAGAAAATGTCATCATAAGAAAGAAAGTGGCTCTCCCTAGAAACACCCCCTTCTCCTCCTTTGTTATAGACTAGGATTTTTCTACTTTTTTCACTCTCCCTCTTTGCCATCACTAAACCCCTTTTCACTTTTTGGGAGATCCCACACTCACCCCGTTCTTCACCCTAATGACAGCCCAGCACAGTTTCTGTAGGCTGAGTACAAGTGAGGGAGGAGAGAGGTCTGCATTCCCAAATCTCACTATGGCCACTTCCTCCTGACCAGGCTCCCATCCTGTGACCCCATCCTGGATCTCACACTGAGCCCTCCATCCCACCCCGTGTTGAAACACCTAAATTGATGCTGACACAAAAGGGACATTTTATGTCCAAAGACCTACCCATCCCTCCTCCATGTACAGTATCTAAGTGGAAAAAGAAAGAGGGAAGAGGCAAAGTTGGCAGAAATGAATCTTTAAAATCCCTTTTTGTTTCATTGTTAAGGCTATAGTCAAATAAATTCATTCCCAAAGGAGAGAAAAAAGACTGGAAGCAACAGGGCATCACAAAATAAAATAAGGACAAATAAGAAATCTAATTCTTGTAACACTCTATAAAGAGGTGGCCAGAGAATCCAAACTAGACCAAAACTGCCATCAGGGTGTCTGCTGGGAAGAGGGCTGTCACCTCCATCTCCACCTCCTATGTCTTGTTGCATAGTTCTGGCCCTCAGTTCCTGCTAATCCTATCAGTGCATCATCACACTCCATGCTTCAGCTGGCAAGATGACTTGGAAGAATTTGGAGGCCATCCAACCCATTGCTCAGTGGGGAGTGGCAAGACAGGAGTGGGCAGAAGCATTTTCTCCCCAGGTGGAAATGTTATGCTGTCTCAGGAGGAGCTCTGGACCTGTTCCTACACAGACCCTTCATCAAGACTCTAGAATCCCCTTAGTAGCATCTCACAGAGCAAATTTATTCTTTTTTAAGATTTTATTTATTTATTTGGAGAGAGCAAGAGTGAGAGAGAGCAAGAGGGAGAAGGAGAAGCAGGCTCCCCACTGAGCTGGGAGCCCAATGTGGGGCTCGATCCCAGGACCCCAGGATCATGACCTGAGCGGAAGGAGATGTTTAACAGACTGAGCCACCCAGGTGCCCCATCACGGAACAGATTTAATACAAGTTTTATGGTCTTCTGTTGGTCGGCCTGAAATAGAGCCATCATGGAGTCATTCACTCATTCGGATTACATATGTGAAATTAATATCAGCTTTCTGAATACTGCATGGTTTTATCACAACCAATCTGCATTCAGCAGCCTCTCAACTTAGAGGTCAGTGTCAGTATGCTAAAAACCAAGGAGCTTTGGATGCAAAGAAATCTCAGTTTAAGTCAAGCTCTGTCACATACTAACTGCATAATTTGAAACAACTTATTCAATCCACATCCATGAAATTAGGAATATAATTATCTATCTGGTAGGATTTAATTAACCCATATTTGGGATCCCTGGATGGCGCAGCAGTTTGGCACCTGCCTTTGGCCCAGGGCGCGATCCTGGAGACCCGGGATCGAATCCCACGTCGGGCTCCCGGTGCATGGAGCCTGCTTCTCCCTCTGCCTGTGTCTCTGCCTCTCTCTCTTTCTCTCTCTGTGACTATCATAAATAAATAAAACTTAAAAAAAATAATTAACCCATATTTATTGAACTTCTCAACATAGACTGTATGTCTTGGGGAAGATCACTGGCAAACAAGCAGCTCCGCTTCTGTGTGCTAAGTATTCTGGAAGAGGTTGGCGGTAAGCAAATAAAGACCTCCAGGAGGTAGTGAGGGGCTGGGGGTGGTTGAAATAAATGGGAGAAGGTGGTCAGAAGGTCAGAAGGTACAAAGTTCTAGTTATCAAATCAGTTAAGTCCTAGGGATCTAATGTATAGCATGGTAAGTATAGTTAACAAAGCACATTACATATTTGAAAGATGCAAAGAGTAGATCTTAAAAGTTCTCAACACAAGAGGAAAAATTATAGCTGTATTTTGGTGCTGGAGGTTAACTGAACTTATTCTGGCAATCATTTTGTGATATACACATATATCCAATCATTATTTTTGTACACCTAAAATGAATACAATGTTCTATGTCAATTAAATCTCAATTAAAGAAAAAAGGAGCCATGGGAAATTCTGGGAGAAAAACCTACATGGTTCTTGGGAGAAAGGAATGCTCAGGAAAGGCCTTGCGGAGATGGTGGCATCTAGGAAGATACCTGAAAAGAAATTGGTGTTCGGGAAATGGGATGCACTGAAGGAAGGGCTTCCCAACACAGATTGGACACCAAGAGCAATGCCTGGGTGAGGCCCGAGCAAGGCGCTTTGGAGATCTGCAAGTAAGTGGTCTAGAAGGCCAGAAAGGTGGAGACAAAGCTCCAGAAAGTGGAAGTGAGAGGCAGTCAGACCAGAAGCGCGTTTCCTGAACCAGGCTCCCTGAGCTTCACACCCCAGGGGTACAATGAGAAACCAATCACTGAATGGTGTTCCACAGAGAAGGGTTTTTAGTTTTGGAAGATCACTCTAAATAGAGCAAGGATGAGGTGTCATGAGTTGTCCTATTAAGTATCCAGTGGTTAGCAGTTCCCAATTGGTGATAGCTGGTATTATTAAATCATTTGCCTCTTACAGATTATTAAAATAACCCATGAGTTCTGTCTCAGGAGTATTTTTCACGGGCATCTTTCCTTACTGAGGTATTCTGTGCCTTGTACAACTGGTCACAAATTACGTTATTGGCATTCTACTGGTCAACCGGAATAGTGAAAGCAGTTCTAAATAACATAACAACATGGGCAACACAGCTCCCTGCCTGTTGATGTTGTTCCAAAGACAACCAGGATTTAATGCACAGGGGGCTTCTGTTCTTTGTAAGTCCATCATGGTAAGAAGCGCTGCAATTCAGATTGGGGCTTTGAGGACTTTGTTGTTTTCAGCAACAGCCAGGACAACAGTCTGATCACTCTCATTACTCATTTTTGTAACCTAACCTTGTCATCTTTTTTCTGTTAATCTCACAAGAGGTTAAAACCTCACACATGAGCCTCAGGCAGGATGAACGCACACAGACCCAGCCGCAGGTGGAAGCCCAAGGCCCAGAAATTCCAAAGCTGTCTTCTTGTCTCTGTGTGATGCGAGGCAGCTTTGCTTTGGTGTCAACAGAATGGAATTGCTTTGCTGGGACTTCTCTAAATTTTGAGACAGAAAATGAATTCCATCTACCAGGGCACCATTGCAGTACATGCAGGAGAAAAGTGGTCAGGTCATTTATTTTCTCCAATAAAATTCATAAGAGCAGGGCTTGCATCATTGGGCATCTTGATTCTTCAGAAAAGAATTTAGAATCTTCTATTAGCTTTGAAACATTAGTCACAAACAGTAAGCATCCCAAGAGAGAAACATGTGAGTCACTGATCGGCTCCAACAGCCAAGCAAGAACATCAGCAGGGTCCCACCTGCTTCCTTGTGAGTCACTCCACAGTGAAGGAACTACTAGAGGTTTTTTTGTTTTGATTTTAAAGATTTTATTTATTTACTCATGAGAGACAGAGAGAGAGGGAGAGGCACAGGGAGAGGGAGAAGCAGGCTCCCCACTGAGCAGGGAGCTCACTGCAGGACTCAACCCCAGGACCCTGAGATCATGACCTGAGCCAAAGGCAGACACTTAACCAACAGTCACCCAGCCGCCCAGAAACAGCTAGCTTAAAAAAGAGCACAGCACTGAGGAAAACTCACCTATTCTTCTTATTGTTATGTTTATTTGCACAGGTCTGCCTAAATGTGTAAATTATTATTGCTTCATTATTTTTTCTAACAAGAATTTTGATTTTTTTCTACTATAAATGTGCAAAAAAATAAAATAGTTCAGAATCCAAATGCTCTAATCTTAGCAATTTGGTGTTCTTTTCTCTCCTCTGATCTTCTCTTGCTGTGATATTCTTTTTTTTTTTCCGCTGTGATATTCTTACTCACCGTGATCATAGGATGTATATAATTCTTGAACTTTTTTTTTAATGTATGTATCGCTTTTGCTAAACAGTATGACAAAGATTGGTAATTTATTTCACCAGATTCTGTTCCAATTGTCTTTAGCTGTTTTCAAAAATAAAAATTCACTCAAAAGTTGGAGATTTTCCATATTAATGGAAAAACACATTTAAAAAGAAAAGGAATTCCAACAAAGTAGAAGTGATTGTTTAATTCCTTGGAGGAAGTTTCCAGACTAATAAGAGACAATCCCTGCCCTCACCTTCAAGGAGCTTCCTAGGCATATAGGACCTGGGTACAATTTCAGTATATTTCCAAAGCTGTTTCTGTACCACACTGCAGGTTGTGGGATGCCTTATGGAAAGCACCCCCCAGGGTTTCACTGAGGTGCTTAGACTCGATTGGACAGATCCATTAAGCGGATGCACTAAAAATCTGCCACATTATTTCACAGTCTTTCCTCCTCCTTGCCTGGTGAGAAAGTGTCTGTCCTTCGCCACTCATCCACTCTGCCTGTCATTTCTGGCCACTCAATGAACATTTTGTAACCTGTAAAAGCAGGGAAGGCTTTGAAAACAGAACCCAGTTCTTTTTTTAAGTGATACACAATGTTGACAGAAATATACTCCAGAGGAATTTAATGCAGCTTTTTTTGGTTCCTGGCACCACTTCTTTAGTGCATCAGTAAGTGAAAAATGAGCACGGGAAACTCCTGACAGTAGAGCAAGAGCGGGAGAGCCTTCGCCTCAAAGCCAACGATTAGATTCTACTGTACAAACAGGGAAATGTCTCTGAACTCCTCACCTCTGAAAGGTAAACACTGAGAAGGAAATACTCCTCCCACGTGCTTTGAAGCGTTCACCTTGTAAAAAGGAAAAAAAGGACTTCTTTAAAGAGTTCTTCATGCAGAGAGAAGAGGAAGTTCTTTGAAGTCCAGGATAATTTTGGGTCACCACGAAACCAACTCTGCCTCTATCTACAAGCCATCCTGACCTTTTGGACCAAACACAATAGAACCACAACCGGGTTATTTCTTCGTCAGTGCATCTCCAGCAAAGTTACAAAAACTTATAACCACCCAAGAAGCAGCTGTCTTTACGTCCTCTTCCAGCTCCCTGCCATTCCTTAGCTAAAAGGTAAACCACCTGCAGTAGAGAGACTAAACTAAATACATGGGGACTCTTTTTTCTCTCCCCTAAAAACATAATTCTTTGATAGAGAAGATACACATTTGCAAAGTTAACAAATCCAGAGAATGTAACACGTGTCTTTTCTTTTGATTAATTTGGTACTCAAAGCCAGGACCCAAGGGTTAAGTACCCCCTCTGATTTCAATTTAAATGGTAAATTAAATAGTTTATTGAAGGATGTTTAGAAAGCGGTCCACAAAGACAGCTGGAGAATTCCCAGGAGGAACAGCCACTGGGGCAATGTCCTATTGATTCTCTTATTTGTCCAAATGGTTCTCCGGACCAAAGCTCAACAGCCTACGTAGCTAATTCAATCCTTGATGTTATCTCTCCCTCAAAGATGCTGAGCCACAATTGACAGTCAGCCTTCTTTTGCACAGTCACAGTGAGGAGAAGGTATCTTAAGCCGTCTTCAAGATCTGTGCATGGGGTTAGATGTTTTATACCAGAAACTTTGAAACAGAAGTGTTAGAGGAATGGAAAAGCCAAATATCTTTATTTTATGATACAAAGTTACAAAACTACTTCTCTTCTAGAAAGGATGTAGTTAATTTTGGTAAAAAATATATATGTGTGTGGCTTCCAATCTTACCTGCTTCTAACTGTCTATGGTACTGCCAGTTGGCTTGACTGGCATGGAGCTAAGGAGAAGGTAGAGGAACTGTTTGAGGTGAGGGCCAGACAGCTTTGACTCGTGTGAAATGACTGTCAACACACCCCCTCATCGTGGGTAAGAGTCTCTTAGTGTCACAGGGATGGCCATGAATCTGGGCTTATAGAATAGAAATTGATTTTTTTATAATTTCATAAAGGTTTAGGACTTTACATAGTCTATAGTAGGTCAACGGTATCATCTCTATTTTTAAAAATACGAAACACTATGTAAATAAGTCAATAGATACATGTTGTCTTATGCTTGAAGACTTCACAGAAAAATTCTCAAAACCTTCCTCAATGCCCAGTAATGGCTCCAAATGACATGGGTCCTCTTTCTCATATCCTAAATCTGGGGAGAATATCCAATATCTACACAATATAGCCATAGGACAAAAAAAGTACATGCTTTAGTTAACAAAGAGGATATACACAGATGATTCCATCCCCAGATTCGGTTCAAACTGTACACATGAAGAGGTTCAAGATAAGTTTTAAAATCAATAAATATTTGTGCTTGATTATATTGCCAGGGACTATCTTTTCTTTTGTGAAAATTACAGATTAGGAGTTCTGATGAAAATATGGATGATCAATTCACAAAGGTTTACATGAATTAAGTAACAAATACTGCATGGAAATTTTCTGAGTCTCTGAAAATAATAAAGATGCATTTAATTATGAGGCAGTTGCCCAAAATACCAACAATGTGAGAGATGGAATGCCAGCTAAATGGAACAATGATTTAGTCCTACATGACATTCTTATTAGTCTATTTTATCTCTTATATCCACTTTTATTCCTACTGTTGAGAATTGAGATCTTTATTTCTCATGGTTATCTAGTGTTTTATGTCATTCAATCCCCATAACATCTTTTGGGGATAGGTATTTTTACTCACATCTTACAAATAAGGGAACTGAGTCTCACAAAAGCATAATAATTTTCTCACAGTAAAATAGCGAATAATCAGTAGAACCAAAACTTGGGCCCAGCTAATCCAAATCTAATCCTGTCAATTCTCCTTTATATCATGCTAGTCACTACACAGGCATTCTCCAATGACAAATAGATCATATTCCAATACTTTGTTTTGGAATTTAAATCTGAATTTAATCTCTGTAGAAACTATGTTAAAAATGGCAGTGAAATTCCTGTCTAGTTTAACCTGCCAGATGCAAATGAATCATTGCAGACTCATTAGACAGAATTCTGGGATGTGGAAACAAGAGACTTGTAATGACAGCCCCTCACTACATGAGTTATTTGCATTTTTACAAAAAGTACTTTGTATGCCACAATGAAGCTATAATTGGTGAAATTACATGTAATATTTCAGACAGAAGTGGAAAGTAAACAGCTAGTGTGGGAAGAAGATAGTTTAGGGTTTAGGAATTTACCACCGAGGTCACTTCCACTTAAAATACGCCTGATTTCCGCAGCTTCATTTCTTCCTCCACTTAAAAAAAAATTGCAAAACAAAACAGAAATATGGAAAAGTACACAAAATATAAATATATCGTAATGAATTATCATAAATTGAAAACCCACATAAACTCCTCAATGTTCAAGAAGTAAGACATTGTCTGTACTTTGGAACCTCCTCCGTACTGTTACCCACTCAAACACTTTCAGTCCCCTAATGGAAACAATATTCCAACTATTTTTATAGAAATCTCTTGGTCTTTTTTTTTTAAGATTTGTATTTATTTATTTGTTTGTTTGTTTATTCATTCATTGATTCATTCATTCATTCAGAAAGACAAGCATATGAGTGGGAAGAGGAACAGAGGGGGAGGGAGAGAGAGAATTTCAAGTAGATTCTGTGCTGAGCATGGAGGCCAATGTGGAGCTTGACCTCATGACCCTGAGATCATGACCTAAGCCAAAATCAAGAGTCAGAGGCTTAGCCGACTGAGCCACCCAGGTCCCCCACCAATCCCTTACTCTTAACCTATGCATGCATCCCTAAATCCTTTACTCAAATTTTGCCTATTTGTTAAATTTTATATAAATAGGATCATGCAATAAGTACTTTTTAGAGTCTAGCTTCTTTTGATCAACATTAAATTTGTGATATTCAACTGTTTTCAAGCAGTTTTAATTTATTTATTTTCATTGCTGTATAAATTCCACTGGACATGTATCAATGGTTCTGAACTTGCTTTTGGTTTTTAACAAGTTAAAAAAAAATCCTGAAATGAGCATTCTTGTTTCTGATATGCACACTTCTCACTGAGTATATGCCAAGAAGTGGAAACGCAGGTTGTAGTGAGCATAAGTGCTTAATCTTAATAGATATTGCCAAAATATTTCCAAGGTAATTGTACCAATTTTCACTCTCAGACACAATATATTAGAGTTCCAGTTCATAGGGTTTCTGTCTTTGCCAACACTTGGTAATATCAGTTTTTTAAAATATTAGACATTCTGGCAAGTAAATCGTTACATAATTGTGGTTTTACTGAACGTTTCCCTGATTGCTAATGAGGTTGAACACATTTTGCAAATTTACTGGCCAATTGGATATCCTTCTTTAAGAAGTGCCAGTCTTTTTCCTATTTTGTATGGGTTATATGTTTTTAGCATACTTGATTTATTGGAGATCATTATACATTGAATATTGTTGCAAAATCTCTTCCTGTTCTATTCTGCATTTTGACTGTCTTGTGTTTGTTTTTTTTTTGTCTTGTGTTTTTTGATGAAGAGAAGTTCTTATATTTAATGCAATATAAGCTTTCATTTTTTTTCCTTTATAGCTGGTAGTTTTTATATACTATTTAGAAAATCTTTATATATCAATGAAAATATTTCCCTATATGAGCTTTCAGATGTCATAGCTCATTACAATCTGCCTGGAATAACTTTTTTGTGTATGTTAAGAGATAGAAGTCAAAAATCAGTTTTTGCCCTATGACTAATCAATTGACCCAGTACCACTTGTTGAAAAGAGCACCTTTCCCCCACTGCTCTACAGTTCAACATTGTCAAAAACAAGTGTCTGGTCGTATATCTGGTTCTGAGCTCTGAATTTAATATCATTCCCATGTCTTTGTGACAACGTTAGACCGTCTTAATTACTGCATCTTAATAAATACGTCTTGAAATTTATTATGGCAAGTTCTGTCATCTATTTCTTTAATTCTACTATTGATCTTTTATTTTGATAATTCTTTCAGAATCACAACATGTAGAATTGGTAGTTGGTTGAAATTGGAGATAGTTGACATTTTTTATAAATGTCTTTCAATGTCTTTCAATGATACGTCCTTCCATTTATTTAGGCTTTTAATTTTTCTCAGTAGTTTTTTTAAAGTTTTCAGTGAAGAGAAATTGCACATATTTTGTCAGATTCATGTTGACATATTTCATGTTATTGATGCTATTATAAATTTCATATTTTTAAAATTCTACATTCTGTTTCTTATATATAGAAATGTAAATTGATTTTAACAACTTTAATTTTTTAAGATTTATTTATTTATTTGAGAGAGAGAGTGTGTGCATGCATGCATGGGGCAAGGGGAATATGGAAAGAATCTTTGAGCAGACTCCCCACTGAATGCAGAACCCAAGGTGAGGCTCAATCCCATGACCAATGGGATCATGACCTGAGCTGAAACCAAGAGCCAGATGCCTAACCAACTGAGCCACAAAGGTGCCCCAATTTTAACAGTTTTAATACACATACACTAAACTGTACCTATTTAAAACGTACAATTTGGTAAGTATCAACATTCGTATACAGCTAAGAGACTATCACAAAATCAGCAGAGTGAGCATATCCATCACTCCCAAAAGTTACCTTGTTCCCCTTTGTAATCTCCTACCCCCTCCCTACAATGTCCAATCCTTAATTGAGCACTGATTTACTTTTTGGACTATCGATGAGTTGGCATTTTATAGAATTTTACTTTTTTTAAGTTTTTATTTAAATTCCAGTTAGTTAACATACAATGTAATACTAGTTTCAGGTGAACAATATAGTGATTCAACACTTCTATACAACACTCCTTGCTCATCACCACAATTGCCTTCCTTAATCCCCATCACCAATTTCACCCATCCCTCACCCACTTCCCCTCTGGTAACCATCAGTTTGCTCTCATAGTTAAGAGTCTGTTTCTTGGTTTCTCTCTTTCTCTTTTTCCTTTTGTTCATTTATTTTGTTTCTTAAATTCCACATATGAGTTAAATCATATATTAGTTTTTCTCTGACTTATTTTGCTTAGCATAATACTCTCCCACTTTCAACCACATTGTTGCAAATGGCAAGATCTCATTTTTTGATGGCTGAGTAATATCCCATTGTGTATAGAAACCACTTCTTCTTTATCCATTCACCAGTTGATGGACACTTGGGTTGTCTCTATAATTTGACTATCGTAGATAACACTGCTATACACATCAGGATGCATGTATCTCTTTGAGTTAGTATTTTTTTATTCTTTGGGTGAATGCTTAGCAATGCAATTGTTAAAAATAGGGAAGCTCTATGTTTAACTTTTTGAGGAAACTCCATACTGTTTTCCACCATGGCTGTGCTAGTTTGCATTCGCACCAATGGGGCAAGAAGATTCCCCTTTCTCCTCATCCTCACCAACATCTCTTGTTTCTTGCGTTGTTGACTTTAGCCATTCTGACAGGTTTGAAATGACATCACATGGTAGTTTTGATTTGCATTTCCATGATGGTGAGTGATGTCAAGCGTCTTTTCATGTGTCTTTTTGGCCAATGGGATGTCTTCTTTGGAAAAATGTCTATTCATGCTTTCTGCTCATTTTTTAAATTGGATTATTTGTTTTATGGGTGGTCAGTTTTATAAGTTCTTTTTGTCTTTTGGAAATTAGCCCCTTTATCACATATGTCATTTGCAAATATCCACTCCTACTTCATAGGCTGCCTCTGTTGATTGTTTCCTTCACTGTGCAGAAGACTTTTACTTTGATGAAGTCCCAATAGTTTATTTTTGCTGTTCTTTCCCTTATCTCAGGAGATATATCTAGAAAGTAGTAGCTATGGCTGATGTTAAGTCAGTTTCTACCTGTGTTCTCTAGGATTTTTATAGTTTCAGGTCTCATATTTAAGTCCTTAATCCATTTGGTATTTACTCTTATGTATGGTGTAAGAAGTGGTCCAGTTTCATTCTTTTCCATGTTGCTGTCCAGTTTTCCCAACACTATTTGTTGAAGTTGTTGAAGAGACTTCCCTTTTCCCTTTGGATATTCTCTCTTGCTTTGTCAAAGATTAATTGACCATATAGTTATGGTTTCATTTCTAGATTTTCTTAGAATTTTGTTATTAATGGGTTCATACAAATATACTTATTTTTTAAGATTTTATTTATTTTTTCATGAGAGACACAAAGAGAGAGAGGCAGAGACACAGACAGAGGGAGAAGTAGGCTCCATGCAGAGAGTCTGACATGGGACTCCATCCGGGGTCTCCAGGATCACACCTGGGAGGAAGACAGCACTAAACTGCTGTCTAGTGCTAAACTAAACTGCTGAGCCACCCGGGCTGCCCCAGTATATACTTTTTTTTAATTTGGCTTCATTCACTCACCATTATTTTGACATTTGTTCACGTTGTTTCATATGCTAATAATCAGCCATTATATTGTTGAGGAATATTGCATTGTATGGATATACCATAATTTCTTTATCTCTTTGCCTGTTGATGGGCCTGAGTTGTTACCAGTATTAATAATAGAGCTGCTATGAACATTTGTGTAGAAGTCTTTGTATGGACATATGATTTCATTTTTCATGCATTTCTATTAATGGAATGGATGGAGTGTATGGTAGGCATACGTTTACCTTTTGAAAAGTATCAAACTGGTTTTGCATATCCGAATCATTTTGTATTATTCTATAAGGAATTCATGAGAGTTCCAGTTGTTCCATATCCACACCACTCTTTTTAATCTTAGCCATTCTAGGAATGCCTGGGTGGCTCAATTGGTTAAGTGCCTGACTTTGGCTCAGGTCATGATCCCAGGATCCTGGGATTAAGCCCCACACTGAACTCCCGGCTCACTGGGGAAACTGCTTCTCCTTCTGCCCCTCCCCCTGCTTGTGCACTCTCTCTCTTTCACATGTTTTCTCTCTGTGTCAAATGAATAAATAAAACCTAAAAAAAAAAAAAAAAAAAACCCTTAGCCATTCTAGTAAGTGTATAAAAATTTCTAATTGAGGGTTTGATTGCAATTCCCTAATAAGGAATGACGTAGAACATCTTTTCTTAGGGATCCCTGGGTGGCGCAGCGGTTTGGCGCCTGCCTTTGGCCCAGGGCGTGATCCTGGAGACCCAGGATCGAATCCTACGTCGGGCTCCCGGTGCATGGAGCCTGCTTCTCCCTCTGCCTGTGTCTCTGCCGCTCTCGCTCTCTCTGTGTGACTATCATAAATAAATAAAAATTTAAAAAAAAAAAACATCTTTTCTTGTATCCCTGTTTGCATATCTTCTGAGACGTTTCTATTCAAGTCACTTGCACCCCTCCCCTTTTTTTAATTGAATGGTTTCCTATTACTGAATTGTGAAAGTTCTTTATTCTGGTTATAAACCCTTAATAGATAGATGATCTGAAAATCTTTTCTTCCACTCTGTTGCTTTTTTCCCATTCTCTAAATAGTATCCTTCAAAGAAAAGAAAATTTTAATTTGATGGATTATAATTTATCAATTTTTTTCTTTTATGAGTCATGCTTTTGGCATCATATCTAAGAAATCTTTGCTTAACCTCAGATGCTATGGACTGAATTATGTCCCCTTCCATTCATATATGGAAACGCCAACACCCAACAGAACTATATTTGGAGACAGGCCTAAAGGGGTGATTAAGGATAAATGAGGGCATGACGGTGGGGGCCCTGATCCAAGACGATTAGTTTTCTTATGAGAAAATATACCAGAGAACCTGTACTCTCTCTGCCATGTGGGGATTCCATGAGAAGACAGCCACCTACAGGCCAGAAAGAGAGTTCTTGCCAGAAACTGAATCAGCTAACACCTTGATCTTAGACCTGTCAGCCTCCAGAAGGGTGGGAAATAAATTTCTGTTCTTTCAACCGTCCAGACTGTAGTATATTTTTATAGAAGCCCAAGTAGACTAATAACACTAACTGATGAAAATTTTGTTCTATATTTTCTTTTAGAATTTTTATGGTTTTAGATTTTTATATTTAGATTTATGACCCATTCTGAATTATTTGTGTATTGATCTTTCATTTATTTCAGCAAAATTTTGTGGTTTTCAGTATCCTTATGTATTTCATTTTTTCATATTTTTATGTTATTGTAAACAGTATTTTTAGTTCAATTTGTAGTTGGTCATCTCCAGCATTGAGAAATATAATTGATTTTTCTGTACTGATCATACACTAAGCAATCCTGCTAAATGCACCAGTTATTTCTAACAGCTTTTTTGTATACAGGATTTTCTACATAGAGGAACACGTCTGCAAGTAAACACAATTTTACTTCTTTCATTCCAATCTAAATGTCTTTCTTTTTCTTGCCTATCACATTGGCTAGAACCTTCAGTACAATCAATGTTGAAGCAAAGTAGCAAAAGAGAAAGTTCTTGTTTTGTTCCTCATCTTTAAGAGAAAACATTCAGTGTTCTATTTTAAGTATGATGTTGCCCATAGAATGTTTAAAGATGAAGATTTTTAAACTACAAATGAATTTCTTTAATTGATAAAAGTATATGCAGATTACACATTTCTTCCTTACTGAGCTTTGGTACTTTATGTCTTTCAGGAATTTGTCCCTGACTTTTAAGTTTTCAAGTTTAATAACTTAAGATAGTTATAATGCTCCCATATTGTTCTTTTAACACATGTAGAAATGAAAAGGATGTCATTTTTCTCATTTCTGATGTTGGTAATTTGTGTTTTCTCTTTTTATTTCCTGATTAATATGAATAGAGATTTTTATAAGTTTTAATGATCTCAAAAAATTAGCTTTTGATTTTACTGATTTTTCTCTATTGTTTTTCTATTTTCTGCTTCTTTGATTTATTTCTTATGTCTTGGGCTTACTTTGAGTTTCATTTGACCTTTCTCTTCTCATTTCTTAATTTAGAAGCCAAGGTTATTAATTTGTGATCTTTCTTCTTTTCCAGTTTGTGCTCAATGCTATGAGTTTTCCTCTAAGTTCTACTTTAGCTACATCACACAAATTTTTAAATCTTATGTTTTGATTTTAATTCAATTCAAAAATACATTTATTTTTTTTAATTTCTTAGTTGACCCATGGGATATTTAAGAATAAACTCTTTCAAATGAATAACTAAGAATTTTCCAAAAATGTTTCTGATGATTTCTTATTTAGTTTCATTATAATCAGAGAATACTTTTTATATGACTAATTATTTTATACTTTTGAAATTTATTTTATTCCTATAACAACTCCACATCTATCTGGAAAATAGTCTATGAACTCTGGAGGAAAAAAAAATGTGTATTCTTTGCTCTTTGGTGAAGTTTTCTGAAACTGTCAACTAGGTTGATTGAAAGTGTTTCTAAAAATATAAATTAAAAAAAATAATAAAAAAATAAAAATATAAATTAGATTGGTTGATAGTGGTGTTCAACTCAAATATAATTTTACTGATTTCTGTCTACTTTCTGTCAATCATTGAAACATTTGACTATATGAATTCATCTATTTCTCTTTGTAGGTCTCTCAGTTTTTACTTTATATAATTTGAAACTGTCAATAGGTGCACAAATGTTTAAAATTTTGATCAATTGCCTTGATTAATAGCCTCCTTTACCATTATGAATTGACCTTTAAAATTTTTATTCTTTCCTCTGAAATTTACTTTTTCTGGTATTCTAACTGATATTCCAACTTTTTCTGGTTCATCTTAGCACTGAATACCTTTTCCTACTATTCTTCTTTTAAACTATTTGTGTCTTTATATCAAAAATAGGCTTCTTTTAGGTAGAATATAGTTGGGGCCTGCTTTTTCATTCCAGTTTGATCATCTGTCTTTTAATTAAGGTATTTATATCATTTATATTTAATATTTTTATTGTTATATTGGGATTCAGTTTCATATTCTTTGTTTCCAGTTTGTCATATCTAGTCTTTGTTCTTTCTCCATCTCTTTTTGAATTAATTTGGTACTTTTTAATGATTTCATTTTACTTCTTTTGTTTTTTTTCCTCATGTTTTTGTAGTTGGGGTTTCTCACACTTCTTCTATTTCTAGGTTTACCATTTTCATCAACTTAGAAAAATTTTAGCCATTATTTTTTCTGATATTTTTCTGCCCCTCTCTCTCTCTTCTCCTTTACAGGAGATTTAAATTCCATATACATTAGCCTTTTTTAACTTTTCCCATTGACTATTGATATTTGGTTTACTTTTTACACTAGCTTTGTTCTCTGAGTTTGATTTTTGATATTTTCTAAAGCTATGCCTTCAGTTCACATAGTTATACTCTCTTTTACACATTTTCCAGTGGCTATATTAGAGATTCTACTGTGCATGTTTAACTTAGCTAACTCTAATATAATTGGCATTTTTATCATCATTTCTAGACAATGCAGTTATTTTGAAACATTTTAACTCCATCATTTCTACAACTAGTGTGGCATTACTATCATGTATCTTAATTCTCCATAAACTTTAAAACTCACAGGACAGTATTATTATTTTGATCAACCAATATTGCTAAATTTTTAATCCTTTTACTTCCTACCATACTTCTGACCTTCACTCTAGAATCATTTTCTATCTATTTGGAGAATAATATATGGTATATCCATACTGCTGTTCAGTAGATGATGAATTATCTCTGTTTTTGTCTGAAAATATGTTTTATTCCTAAAGGATATTTTCACTGGATATAGATGTTAGTGTTGTCAGTTATTTTCCCCCAGCATTTTAAATATGTTATTCTATTGTTTTCTTATTTATTTACCTATTGAGAACTCAGTTGCCAGTCTAATAGTTATTCCTTTAAAAGCGATTTGTTTCTTTTCTTCTCCTCTGGCTGCAGCGTGTGATTTCTTAGTGTGATTTTTCTTCTTAGTTATTCTGCATGGAATCTATAAGGCTTCTTGAATCTGCATCATGATACTTTATCATGATACTCTCCTCAACTGTATCTTATTCACTATTTAACCAAAATATAATGTTATTAAAATCATATGTGATAACCTTCTAGAGTTTTTATTTTAATTCTTATTATACTTCCCAATTCTCTAACAAAGTTCTCAATTATCTTTTATCTCCTTAAACATAAAAAGTAGAGCTACTTTAAGGTCTGTGTTTGAATATTCCAATATCTGGAGTTCTTATGGGTGCATTTCTGTGATCTGATACTTCTGCTGATTTTCTTTCGTGTTGTTTCATCTTTACAAGTACAAATTATTTTAGAAATAATTTAAGACTAAAATCGATGTTATCTTTCTTCAGAAAGAATCTATTTGTTTGAGTCTGAAAGGGACCTGGAAGTAGTAATACTCCAGGAAACAACCTAATATTAAGGATTGAGGTGGTATAAACTGGGCTTTTCTGTTTGTAGCATCTATTCCTGATTCACCCATATTCCCAGGATGCAGCCCTCAGGGTCATATCTAGAATAAGAGTTGTTCACAAGTGAGTGAGTCTTACCCATCACTACCTCTTACTTTGTTCTGCAAGACTGTCAAAAATGACACTTACTCTTTCCACACTTGGGAGAGAAAGAAGGAAAAACAGTGTGGTTAAAAACAGCCCCAAATATTGAGGTTATTACCCTCAGCCTGCATCCTCTCCCAAATCCTGGTTCTGTTACTTATCTCTTACTTATCTTCTCTCTGGTAAGTTTAAATCATCTTTTAAAACTTTTCTTTTTTTTCCAACTAGTTTATTTTTTCTCAGCAGGGAAGTTGGTTTGAAATATTTAAGTTATCATTATCAGAAGATGTAACTCTTTTTCCACTTGCCTTTGTTTTATTTTGTTTTGTTTTCAATTGTTACTATGGTAGTGGGGAACATTGGCAAACTAAATTGTGGCTGATAGTGAACAATTGTAGGAATATGAGTGTCATTGATAATTTGAGTGTATGCAGTTGGTAATCTTCTCAAATATTGAGGCCATAGATACCTCTTACTTCATTCTTAATTTAAATAAAATAGATAAATCCAATCTGAACATTGCTGTCTCTGAACCACCAGTAACTCTCCTCTGAGACTTATTTGGCCCTTACCTAAACTACTTATATTGCAATTTAATTGTTTTGTGTCTGTTAAGTCCTCACTCTTTGAGTAGTTTGCAAGGTACTTTAGGAGTAAGATTTTATTCTAAATTTTTTTCTATCTCCCTCTGATACTTAAGACCATCCACATTATTAAAATGATGGGTACCCAAGAGACTAAAAAAAAGGTAAATAAGGTTCAAATGCCCTCAGCTGTACTCAAGATGAATCCCAAGTTATTTTGTTGCCATTCAGGATCTTCGTGGTCTGCCACTGCCACACTTCCGATCTGTGTTACAGTCCTGCCTCCCCAATGCCTAGATGCAGAAAGTCAATGCTTTAATCCTGCTGCTTACATGCCATGCATCCCCACACTCACTACCTCCTCTGACCTGTAGCTTATAAATTCTAGTCCTTCTTCCCAGACTTCCTTCCTCCCTGCTTGACTCACTCTTCCCATCACTCTCCCTAACACCTACAACTCCTTCTTAGTGATGAGAACTCAGTTTAGACATCACCTCCTCCAGGAAACTTCTCTGATTTATTTCAGTAAATGCTGATTATATGTGTTCCATCTTACTCACCCCTATTCTGGTGCTTTCAGGACTATATTATAATCATCTCTTTGTCTGTATGTCTCTTGCACTTGACTATAAATTTTTCAAGAGGCTTATGAATTCATTGTCTATATACTTAAAGCTTTTCAGATCCTAGATTCTCAATAAATACTGAATAAGTGATTAAATACACAGATAAAGAAAGTGAATATACTGAATTAATAGATAGTTGTTGAAAATTAAACCAATGATAGATTGTAAGAATATGCAAATGAATGTTTTAGAATTTGTTGTCAGACCTCAACGTTCTATGCTACAAAAAATTAAACATGTCAAGTAAAATCCTTACAGAAAGAAAGGTAAATGTAATGTCCATCTTTAAAAGAAGGAAAAAGAAATATTGGTCAGCCGAAAACACAGTGCCTGGGAAGTTGCTAAGATAAATCATCAAAATGATCAATTTGCAATCACCTAGAAGAGCATAACAGACTGGGTAGCAACCAACATGGCTTTTAGAGGAACAAATCATGCCAGACCAATTTAATTTCCTTCTATGATAGAGTGACAGGCCTTGTAGATAAAAAGGATGCAATAGATGTAATCTCTCTAGACTTCTGTAAGCCTTTGATTCTGTCCTACCTGACATTCTCATCAACAAACTGGGGAGATCTAATCTAAACCACACAACTATTCAGTGGGTGCACAGCTGACTGGGCAGAGGCATCCAGAGAGCAGTTGTCAATGGCTTAACATCAGCCTAGGAGAACGGAACTGGCAAGAAGCCTTGTTGTGGGGCCTAAGATCATTTGAAAATTTTACAGGTAAAATGAAAGGTAAAATTATTTTTTTAAAAAAGAAACATATGTAATAAAGGATATGTTTGCACAGGAACTGCTGCAAATATATTTGGAATCAAAAGGGTTTCTCTGCTTAGGATTATTTGGCATAAAACAATTGGCTCAGCAAGCAAATAAATACTTTGCGAGAGACCTGTCTTCATATTAAAGAGATTGCATCACCTATGAATTAAAGTTCCAAGCCTACAGTAGTACCCCGAGAAGTGTTATCACTTCCACCCCCACCACTGCCTATATTGTTTTCCTGAGTGAAATCTCTGCTAAACAATACCCTGACATCTGCTTCTATCATCTGTTCTGTGTCGCTGTGGACTGCCAGCTCCATCCCTACAATTCCTAGGTCCCAGCTTCCTCAGCTGGTGACACAATCACTTGAATCCAAACTTCCCTCTTCTTGTTTTGTTTTTTTTTAAGAAGCTTTTTTTTTTTTTTAAGATTTTTATTTATTTCTTTATGAGAGACACACAGAGAGAGGCAGAGACACAGGCAGAGAGAGAAGCAGGCTCCATTCAGGGAGCCCGATGTGGGACTCGATCCTGGGTCTCCAGGATCATACCCTGGGCTGAAGGCAGGTGCCAAACTTGAGAACCACCCAGGCATCCCACTTCTTGTTCTGTCGCATAAAGTCTACTTGCACTCACAATACCATCCACCCTGTTTATACCCATGTTTTCTTGCCCTGTTCAGTATCTGGAAGATGTAGGTAAATAAGATACACCAAATGGAAACTCAAAGTAATAAGTTTGGGAGCAACATTGAGAGATGAGCTAATCATTGGGGCCATCTAGGATTCTTTTTTTAAAAGGACAATTTCAGGGGTACCTGGGTAGTTCAGTTGGTTAAGCAACTGATACTTGATTTGGGGTCAGGTCAGGATCTCAGGCTTCTGGGATCAAGCCCCAGATCCAGCTGTATGCTCAGTGTGGAGTCTTCTGAAGATTCTCTCTCCTTTTGCCCCTCCCTCTGTGTGTATGTACACACTCTCTCCAATAAATAAATAAATAAATAAATAAATAAATAAATAAACAAACAATTTCAGTAGGTTTGGAGGTAGGGCTGGGAAGTAAGAGATGGGAGAGAGAGCTTGATGGAGTGGCCAACTCCATCATTTTATCTCTCTCAAGGATGAGATAAAAGAGAATAATGTTAGAGTCAGGTCTGGGATTCAGACAAGAAGTGGCCATCAACTATCACCAAAAGATAAGAGATAACAAACATTGGTGTCAACATGGAGAAAGAGAATGTTGTACACTCTTGGTGGTAATGGAAGATGGTGCACCCACTGTGGAAAACAGTATGGAGGTCCCTCAAAAAATTAATAGAGTAACCCTATAATCCAGAAATTCCCCTTCTGGGTATTTACCCAAAGAGAATGAAAAGTCTAACTCTAAAAAATATCTGTACCCCCATGTTTATAGCAACATTATTTACAATAACCAAGATGTGGGAATAACCTGTATCTATCAATGGATGAATGGATAAAGAAGTTGCAGTACATTCATAAAAAAGGGAAATCTTGCCATTTGTGACAATATGGATAGACCTTAAAGGTAATTTGCTAGGTGAAATAAAATCAGACAGAGAAAGATAAATACTGCATGATCTCACTCATATGGGGAATCTAAAAAACAACAACACCAAACTCATAGAAAGAAAGAAGAGACTTATGGTCAGGAAAAATAAGGGGTTAGAGGAAGGGAGAAGTGGAAGGAAGGTGATCAAAAGGTATAGACTTCCAGTTATAAGATAAATAAGTCCTGGGGATGGAATGGATAGCTTATTGATTACCTCTAACACTGCTGTGTGATCTCCAAGGAAAGTGTGAACACAGTAGATCCTAAAAGTTCTTATGACAAGGAAAACATTTTTTTTCTTCTCCTTTTTATTTTTTCTGTAGTAGATGATGGATGCTAACTAACATTATCGTGGCAATCATTCACCATATATGTAAGCCAAGCCAACATTTGTACATCTGAAACTTACACAGTTGTGTATATCAATTATTTCTCAACAAGACTGGGGGAAAAAATTGGCAGTCAAGACAATGACCCAAAGATGAGATACAAGAAGCCAGAACAGCAGAGTGGTAGGAAAAGCACTTAATTTGAAATCATAAGATCTGCCACATATTAGCTCTTTGACATTCAGAAAACCATTCAGATTTTACAAGTCTGATCTGTGAGCAGTAAAATAAGGTTATTACCTGACCAATCAACACAAGAAAATTAAATAAAATAATATATATGAAAGCACAGAAGAGCATAAAGCACTATACAACTGTTTATTATTATTATTATTATTATTATTATCATTCCATATACCAATATACCAGATGATACCTGCTGGTTATAAGCCAATATAAGCTTATAAGCTTTAAGCCAAGGATGTCACTTCTAAAAGAGGGACAGGAATTTTGGTTAAATGTCAGAAGCACCTTTAAGACCCAATGGAACATCTTTGTGTAAAAGGAGATGAGGTGTCTTCTCTTTGGACGGTAACCTTGGGAATAAACAACAGAATTCCCTAATTACCTTTTTTAAGATTTATTTATTTATTTGAGAGAGAGAGAGAGAGAGAGAGCAAGCATATAGTGGGGGGAAGGACAGAGGGAAAGAATCTCCAGCAGACTCCTTGCTGAGTGCAGAGCAGATGTGGGGCTTGAGATTATGACTTGAGCCAAAATCAAGGGTCTGATACTTAACCAACCGAGCCACCCAAATGCCCTTGAATTCCTTAATTAAACATCCTTCCTCAGTGGTCATTTATAGCACCAAACTCAGCAGTGGAAGTCTAAGAATTCAAATCACTATCTAGATACATAATGCCAACCATAATAAAACAGTAACATGAAAATCACCTTACCTCCCTCATCTAAATATTTCAGGTGAAATGGTTTCAGGGATGGTATTATTCATATAATTGCTTCAACACCCCAATCTGCATATATGGACAGGATAAAAAGAGCCTGGAAAGAAGTGATCCATTCAGTATCATGAATTATATTCACTATCCTTTAAATTTCTCAGTTTTTCCTGTCTGGGAAGGTTGTTCATCTTTTCAAACCAGTTGTACATATTCCACTTTTTCTGTTGATTAGTGTCAAGGTCACCTGTCTCCAAATTCATGATCAGTGCATATAAATTAAAATGATCTTGTCAAAATTGATTTTACTGAATTCAGTGAGTCTTGTCTTCTCTCCTTCCCTACCAACTTCCTTTTAAAAAAAATTACTTTGCCTTAAAAAAAAAAAGAACACATGATTTTTGTACATTCTCATGGCTGACATAACTATCCAGTTTGTCTCTAATACTCTTCATAAGAATGAGTTTTTAAAAAGTTAAGCAGGAACATAGCTAAGATCCTTCCTGTCTTCGTACAAGACTCTCTGGGATTGAATTTTCCAAAATCTTGGATATCAACAGATTTCCTGAGTATCAAGTTCCCACTACATGTCCCCTGGTGGTCTTTCTGTCTGGATGAGAGACTCTCCGCCAACACTCAGACAGAGATGGCTGTCCTTCAGGGCTTCATGAAAAGCCACCCAGCAGCTGGACTACTGCTATTTTTATGCAAACTCGTGTTCTAGAGATAAGGAGAGGTCTGCTCTGCTCTCTGGGGAAGAATCTTAACTCTAAAATGGCCAATTAGATTAAATGTCCCTTCTGGAAAGAGCAGACTAACAACCAAATGGAATTTGTATTATGTAAAGAAGAGAGAGTTAGATTTTGTTTGAGATAACTTCGGAATTCACTTATAGGACTCTCTCTTTGCAGGAACAGTCAAGCAAGAATCCAGCAGTAACGATCTCAGGAACATTAGAATCTTGTTCCTTTGCTTCCTATACTTAGATTACAGCAGGGAATCCCAGTAATATTTGTCATGGGCTGATGGATTTGTGGGTTGTAGAAGTTCACTCTACCCCCAACACACATATTTATGCTCTTGGATTGCCCTATTATCTGAGTAAAATTATTGGAAGCAATATCATCCTCCCCATTTCACAGATGAAGAGATTGGAATAGGTAGTCAATGTAAGCTCACATAATTGGATATTGGCTGAATTTCACCTAAACCAAGACCTTTGCTTCCTAAGAGAGAACCCTGCTACGTCATTTTTTTTTTTTATAGCTGCTGATGTATTTTGAATACAAGTTCTCAGTGAAGGCTATAAGTACCATGCTCAAGAGGCCACTTGTCAATTCTAAACGTTCATTTGTAATGGATTTGATCATTTAGGTTCTTCACAATATAAATGTGCGGGTGTGGAAAAAGTGGCTCCCTGTCATTCAATTAGGTGACTCGACAAGCCCTTTACAGTAAAGTCTGCACAGAGGAGGCCTTTGGGGGTGGTAAGGAGGTGAGGCAAGAATGGAACAAAAGGAGATCCCTAATTAAAGCCAGTGATCTCGAATAAAGAGGCTTTGGAGGAAGAATTATGTTTCGAGTTGTAAAACATGGTGATGGTTTTACTCAAAGTAGCTTTTAATGGTCCACGTGAATCTAATGTACTTTACAGACCCGAATTAATTCCTTTTAATCATATTCCACAACAAAGTGTTATTGTACCATTTTACTCCTAGGAAAACTGAGTAAATGAAACCTAAAGGAGAATGTAAATGGTTGCACTTTAGAATTTGTTACTTTATGAATTATTGATTAGTAACAGTATTCAAGAGATAGAAATGAACTTAACTCTTGGCTTAACCCTTGGTTAAATACACAAAGAAATGTCAACCTTAAAATATAAAATATAATTCAGGAACTTATCTAATAAGTTTTATTCCCCCCCCCCTTTATAGAAGGGAGAGGGGACTTAAGGAAGAAGAGAAGGAAACAGCAGATATGATGAAGGAAAGAGGTGATGAACCAATGTGAGTGGTCACCATTGTATTTCATGCATCCAAAAGTAAACAGAAAATCTCAGTTAAAGGTGGGAAGCTAAATACCCATCATCATCTACAACACTTTGATATTTTTAATTTCTTCTCCTGTATCCAATTTCCATTCTTTGCATCTTTCCTAGTGCTTTCTTGGAATGCTGGCCACACTAGTGAAACTCAGAGGCACTTACTGATTGCAAACTCATGTCATTGTTTTGACCCAAACAGAAAACAGAGCACTGGAACAGTGGAAGGTGCCAGAAAAATGTGCTGTAAAAATACAGGTGGAATTTCCCGACAGGGGGCAGAAGGTGGGGGGATGGGGAATAGGAGGGAAATAGAGCTAAAACTGAACAGAGCACATCCAAAGGTCTACATAGAAAGGAGGGAAAAAAATGTTAAGCATGATGCTGCATGCAGAATACTATTGATATTTGAAGATTAAAGAAGAATAAATGTTAAGTTTACAAATGTGCAACTAGTGGATATGTAAATTCTGAAGATCCAGGGCACAGCATTATAATCCTGTATGGTAAGCCTCAGAGTTGCCAAGTGAGTAGCTCCTAATTATTCTCACCACAAAGAGCTATGTGATGGGATTGAGGTGTTAGCTAGCGCTATGTTGATCATATTGTAATCTATAAAGGTATTAAACCAACACATTGTACATCTTACACTTGCACAATGCTATATATCTCAATAAAAATGAGAAGAAACATAAGAAACAGTGAAGATCCTAATGGAGGAGGCCTTACCTAATAATACTCATAATCACTGGCGAGAATTGACTCAGTGTCCAGCTCTGTGCTGAGCCTTTTCCATGCTCTACCTCAACTCATCTTTACCATGTTCCTGTATCATCACTGAAATGGTGATGAAGAAAAAGAGACCCAGAGAGATCAGAGCTACCCCAAAGGCACACAGCCACCAAAAAGAAAGTCTTTTCTGAAGAAAAAGGAGTAAAAAAATAAGCATAGCCAACATTTTTTGAATGCTGCTCTGTGCCAAGCCCTGTTTTAAGCCTTTCACATGTATTATCTAATTTAGTACAACATCTGAGGTGGCCTCTATTTTATCAGTGAGGACACTGAAGCACAGAGATAGGTTGAGTTGTCCATGGCCTCCCAGCTAATACACGGCCAAACCAGGATTCAAACCCCGACCGAAGAACCCTAGCCTTTAAAATAGTATTAACAATTATACCAACCTCATGAAGTTGCTGTATCAAAGGAGTTGATGTCTGTAAAATGCTTAGAACTGCACCTGGTGTGTAATAAGCATTTAAGAAATGTTATTTAATTATGTTATTACTAATAAGATCATACCCTGCTGCTTCTCAAAATGTAGACTATGAAGCTGGTGAAAAATCGGAATGATCAACATGTTAAGAAAAATCCATTACAAGAGGATGAGCGACATCTATAAAAAATATGGGGTTTTCAAGGATAACTCAACTTAGATTTGAACACCAGAGTGTTAATGCGCAGGGGAAATGCATACAGTATACGGGGCATGAAATTAAGGAAAATGAGCGGTCGAGAGGAAACTGAACCACAAGTTGCCCAGGATAGAGCCTATACCTGGAAATCCAACACAAAAGGAAAATAAAGTTATATCAGCAAGTTGTGTTTTTGAGGAAAAGAAAGTAGTGAACACATTTTTAGAGCCCCTTCTCCATCCTTGCGCAAGGGCCTTACCTTGTCTTTTGAGCACCCAGAAAAGAGAGAGACAACTTTCTTTACCCTAGTACTATCCATGAGGAAAAATTCATTCCATAGGGGCAGAGAACCAAGAGGATGGACAGGAGGGTCAAATCTATGTGCGCACTCCCAGCTGGTCTCTTGTTCAAGTTCATGCTAACAAATTCTGGGCAATGATTTATCCTTCCTTTTGAATAATCACGTTGTATTCCTGGTTTGGACTTCTGCAAGATGAAGGATGGTTGATCTCTTGGCCAGAGTCAAAGAGCAGAGAATTCCTGTTTGATCTTTTGACCTTGCTTTGTTGTCAAAGATGAAATTGTGTTGACAGCGAGGCCAGCTTCACGGGCTTGCAACCTGCGCAATCACCCTGTGCTCAGAAGGACCCTGGGCTTGATTTAATGCTCTGCTGTCACTGTCTTGCAACTCTTAAGAATTTTATCTTTGGACCGATGTTTTGTAAGTGAAATCCAATGAGACCATGGAGAATATGTGTGAGCAGAGGAAATATACAGATTGTTCCCCTGTTCCCTGTCACCCCATTCGTGTATAGCATTTGTGATGCCCCATGACCCTAGATGTAGGGACTCACAGAGGTTCCAAGAGAGCACAAGGCAAGCGTGTTGCATTGCTAGAAGGCTCATGTATCAAGAAGTGAAATAAAAACAGTTGAGTTGGTTTTGTGCAGCATTTCCACTGTTCTGATGAGAATAGAATAAACTACATCTTGCATGTGTGAGTGCTAACACAGGCAGTGCATGATTTCTGTGCGTGTGACTTAAATGTTCTTAAATTTGCTTTGAAACCTGGCATTGCACAATATAAAGATTAATGGTACCATTTGTGCTAATAGTTTAAATGTTTAAGTTTTCCTTACCTAGAATGACATTAAATAGCAAATAACAGCATGACTAGTCCAGAGAGAATCTGTAGAAGAACAGAGAAAGAGTTTTATATTTCAATGCCTTTAATGCACTTTTTTCCTGCTCTTTAAGCAGGGGCTCACATTTTTATTTCACACTGAATCTGCAAATGATGTAGCCAGCCCTAGTTGACATGTGCCTGAGAGCCACGGTGTTTCTGAGGCACCCCTTTCTTGTTTGAGTTCATCCCACATGTCCTGAGTCACTACTTAGCCTAGGAAAACTCTTGGTGTGTTTGGGAAACCAAGACCAATTATACTCCCACTGCTTTGGAGCAACTGGATCCATCATATCTATTACCTCATTTTCTATACCTCCCTTACCTTGGCTGGACTAAATCACCTTCTTCTGTATCTCCAGAGTCCTCAGTGAACTTCACTAGATCACTTCTTATTCCACATCGCCTTGGTTTCTATGTAGTTTCTTCCTTGTTGGACTGTTAAGTAGATCTTGAACAGTGAAGACAAGGAGCCTGAGTCATTTATCTTGTCAGGTCCAGACCCTGAACACAGAGGGCCTTGCTGACGACAGTCACTCAAAAACATTGTTAAACTAAATTACATCTCCTCCTCCCAATGTACACCTCCTTATCCCCCTTCATACACCTCCTCACACATACATAATAAAACCCTTTTTCCTCTAGTCCCTAATTGTAGAGAAGAGTACTGTTTTCTTGTCTTTTCATTATCCCATTGAACTAAATACAGGGGCAAAGAGTCTGATTCTACCTAAGAAACACTCCTTAACAACCAATAACAAACCTCTTCCTCCATGGTATGGCAGCTCTTGATCTATCATGCCACCTATCTCAGAGGAAAATGGAAGACATAAAAAACAGCATGGGTTTACAGACCAGAGTTCAATTCCCAGATTGGTTTCCAGCACATGCCTTTAGCCAAACCAGTCAAGTTTTCCGGGCTTCAATTTTCTCATTTCATTAAATAGGCATGGTAATAGTACCCCAAATAGTGTAGTTGTGACGTATGTGCAGGTCATTCCTACAATATTGGCTATAATATATTTTGTAGATCCACAATACATAACTGATTTTATTATGACTATTCCTACCTTCAATAAGTTTATATTATTTAGGTTTCAACTCTGTGTTACACCCTCTGAATGGTTAGTGAAGAGCAGACAAAGACCAGAGAAAGCTATACCACACCTGTTCCCTGAGGTGGTCAATAGGTATAAGCGGAATGACTATGCACACTGCTTCCCTTACTAAGAAAATTGCCTGGGTGAGCTGGAGCCTGAAATAAACAGTGCTAGTTGATGGTAAGTAAAGAGTAGGCACCCCAGCTTGGGAAAAAAAATGTAAGCAGTGTATGTACATGACTCTGTTCCTATTCATGGGTATACTAATCTGTGTACTTAGAGTAGGCCACGGGCAAAGGGATGAGTAACCCAAGAACATTTCATTTTGAATGCTGAGCTAGAATGCTCTAGGCTCCTATTCCTTTGGAGTTGTATGAACCAGGCACTACTAAGCCTTGACCAATGAGTTCTGTTAAATGTGCATATGTGTCAACAGAGAATTTGACATATATAACTTAGACCTTGTGGTTTGAATATGAACATAGGACACTTAGAGGTAGGGACTATCTTCCTTTATTTTAGGGCCCTCTTTTTCTAGGGGTCCAAGAGCTGCTTGCTTAATTACGTTAAGAGTAGTAAGCAACACTGTCCAGAGGCACCCTTGGTCCTCTGATGGCCAGGTGATCCCGTGATTCACCTTCTCAGAAGAAAGTATTTTTAAGAAGAATCCTTTATTTCTTAATACTTAGTGAATATCTACTTTGAGAACAGAGGATTGATAAATTTTTTGCCCTGCCCCTAAGAAAACTCACAGTCTTTCACAGAATATCAGAAAAAAAGTACCGATCGACTTCACTAAAGACAAAGTGGACTTCTTAAACTCAACATTTGGACTCATGTTGCAGACTGTAAAATTAATATTCAAAGCCACAGGCTGTGTGTGTGTGTGTGTGTGTGTGTGTGCAGATGACAGCTGACGAGGGAAAAGTAAGCTGCTGAGATTAGAAGATAAGGTGACTGTGTCAGTTAATGAGTCAGCAACTGATGGTGGCAGTGACTTCAAGAGCTGGACACAGAAGCAAAAACTATTTTTAGGCTACACTTTCTGTTACTGCCAACTCTTTCCAAAATGTGTAGACCTTCTTTACAAATTGTGCGCCTTCTGTTCCAGCTTTTCTCATCCTTACCTGTAAGTAATCTTTGGAACAACGAATAGTTAAAACCCATCTCAAGATTTTTTTTCCAGTATCTCACTTTGCCGTGATTGGTCTGGCCTTAAAAACAAAAGAAAACTTCTTATTTTGCTAGTCATTTGTTTGGTTTCTTTCTTAGTCCTCTCTAGGATGGCTGCAATAAGGACAGAGTATTCCTGAAGGCCCTTTCTGGCCATATGGAGAGAAACTTCTCTACAGACTCTGTGCTGTGTACACTCACCATTCCTATAATGGAATGCCAGCAATGTTGCCTGAAGCAACCTGACACACACAACAATATGTGTATTCATTGGAATATTAAACAGTGAAACAATTCTACAGCACAGGCTTTGTGATCCGTTGATCCCAAACCCTCAGAGTCTAGCTTTATCCTTCTGCACGCATCACCCTCTACCCCCAGAACATGCATTTTATTGCACGTTTTGTGGCAAGATTTATGACAATTATCACCCAAATCCATAATTAGCAAGTGGTAACAGATAGGCAGATAGATCCACTTATAGTGACATCTCTGACAGATTGACACCCCCCCACACACACACACCTTAAAAATACCTGCAAGGCTTCTCATTTTAAACGTGGCCGTACTCAAACACGGTGCTGGCAAGCCTAGTCTCGTGTTCACAGAAGGGGAGGGGGCTCTAAAAGCAACATGTTCTCACAAGCATGCAGAGCCCATGCATAAACCATTTGGCTTTGCAATTAAAAACAGGTTTGGCTTCCCTCCGCATCAGTTAGACAACGTCAAAGCAACATTCATCCCGAAAATTTTCCCTTGTGAATTCAAATGAACTGTGAGTCTTGGGTTTCTCTTTGTTCGCATGTGCATGCCTTGAGAGTGAATTTCTGGAAGGGATCTGTGTGTTTCTTTCTGGGGGGAATGCGTCAATATGTATGTTTTGAATCACGGCTACCAGCTTGGGCTCTGCGACACTTGCCATTCTGTGTTCCTTGGATACATGGTTAGCATTTTGGATTCCTTCCGTCAGGCTTCTGACTACAGGTAAATTAACTCTCCGAGTCTGAACCTTTTGCCCTAGGAAATGAACACTCGTTCTAAAGATTTGCCTGAGCAATTGACTCCCACAGACTGGACCTGAGTTTCAAAGATACTGGAAAAAACATAAATGCCTTTACTCCTAGGAACTACAGTAAACCTGACTACAGGGATGGCTAATTGTATCTTTACCATTGTCATTCTTGGCCAGTGCGCTCAACTATTAGAACCCATAATATTTGGAGAAATCACTCCTTCCCCTGGCTGTACAATGAAGAGCCTAGAAGATACTACATAAGCCAATCCCAGTTCCAGTGAAATCACCTATTTTGTACAAAGTAGTTGGCTTCCATGGTTTTCCTCTTTTTTATTTTTCCCACTCAATTAAACAGAAAGAAACAAAACAGACATTGGCCTTGAGTGTCCCCTGCTAAAAGATAGGTTTGGAAGTTCTGCCCTAGAAGAAATTACAAAGTAGGAAAACCTAAGCAAAGATTCAAACACTGTCAGAGCACAGGCCACTCTACCTGTGAAGAACTCTCAGCAATAGAACAGGCCACCAGCTCTCAGAGAAAGTTCTGTGAAAAGACAATTTCTTAGGAATGTCAATTTTTCGAATGTAATAGTGATGATCAACGTTAATTACAGGAGAGAGACAGACAAAAAAGAACAATTAATCTCAGTGCCGTATACTTGATCTAAAAGTTATCCTGGAATGACTGATTCTGCCCCTGTTTAACTTATAAGTCTCACCAAACCCCACTTAAAAAATTTTAGTCTAGCCATATTTCCTTGAGTGAGATTATCTTATCTCACGCTACCCTTCCAAAGGTTGTTCAGCAGAATAATGGCTAAAATATAGATTGACTTTTTGTTGCGTCATTTGGAAAGGCGCACTGTGAGACAAATATAAAAAATTTTTATATGTTTGTATATGTATGAAGTAAAAACATTATCAGAGCAAAATAAACAAAAATATGCTAGTACCCATTATAGTATGTGTAGTTGCATTGAAAAACTTAAAAGAATTTTTTAACCTATTTTGTCATACCTTTAGATGCATGCACATAATTTCATATTCCTCAAAAATGTGTGTTTGTCCTGTTTTCAGTTTTTGGACTCACAATGAGTAGAAAGAGAGAAAAAAACTTCCTAAATATGAATTTTTATTTTTGCCTTGATACAGAAAATCAATTACCTCAATTAACAAGGTATTTACAAAAAAAAGTATTTTCCATTTTCACTAATTCCATATATTGGAGATTTTTCATTGATTTGGGCTTCTATTTGCTGGACTGTGTGTTTTATAATCTTATGCATAAAACGTAAAGCACAAGAAGCAACTTTAATTTCAGGCCAGCTTAGACAAAGAAATAAATTCAACTTTTAATATCATGAAAATCACATTATAGCTTTGTAAAAAAAATTATGCACATAAAAATAAAATAAAAATATAAGTGTAGAAAGTAATTTCACAAATATTTATGTCGCTTGAGTCTCCCTCTATTTGTCAAAATATTGCTTATTATTGAAATATTCTTTAATGAGCAAGGAACTGCTACCGATTAATTTCAATATCAATTGGAGAGGAGAGAAAATTATGCTTTTTATAAGATTGTAAGTTTTACTAGAGAAGTTACTCTACACCAGTATATTCTTTATTAATTCAACGCTCACAGCTTCATTTCCTTACCGTGACAGATCTGAAGTGTAGTAGGAGGAAGAAAGGGACAAAGGGGGTTATTAGGTCTTTAAACTCACGTTTTCAAACACCCAATAAATGATGTGATTCAGTGATTAGAGAAAGTTGCCAAGTTAGAAAAGGGTTAAATAATGGAATATTCAGAACTCATTTGGAATTGCGATAATTCTTTTTTTTTTTTTGCGAGAGCTCCAGCAGGCCAAATGTAAAGGACCGCTTCCAGGAGTGGGTTGGAGAATCAGAAAGTTATTAGGGAAAATCTCTAGATCTTAATCACAGCTTACATCTCTGTAAATTAAACACCCTCCATGCAAAAGAAAAGGTGTACACATGCCATTATATCCTGATACTAGCATGTCTTAACTGAAAAGTCCCATTGCCAAAGCGGTTCTCAACAGCAGTAGCAGTTTTTTTTTTTTTTTTAAGCTTGTTGTTGTTTTAGTTTTGTCTTTAAGTAAAATTTGCCTTTAATACATCCAACCTCAGGAGTGGGAGGCTTTGCTTTCCTAAATGTCCCATAAGTCGTATTTCTGAGGAGGCTTTTTTTGTGGAAAAGAGATGAAATGAAAGCACCTGTAAATATAAGAAATCGTGAAAGGGACCATAAAAGAAAGCAGGGAAACTGAGTGGGGAAGAATTAGAGAGGGAGACAAACCATGAGTGACCCCTGACTCTGGGAAACACACAAAGGGTTGCAGAAGGGGAGAAGAGTGGAGGGATGGGGTGACTGGGTGATGGGCAGTGAGGAGGGCACTTGCTGGGATGAGCACTGGGTGTTACACTATATGTTGGCAAATTGAATTTAAATAAAATATTTTTAAAAATAAAGCTCTTTGTAAAAAAATTTTAAAATCAAAAAAATAATAATAATAAAAACGAAAGCACCTGTAGATCAGAACCACATCACTTCTACCACTTATACAAGGCCGAACGTGAAGAGGCAGGCAAGTCCTCCCTTTCCCCCTTGTGGTTTAGAACCAGGCACGGAGCTTAAAAGTGAAATTCTGTCTCTCTCCTTTTTTATTTTCGGTCACACACATCCTGTAAAAACATGGCTAACAACACAGACTCCACCACGCAGGTGTGTTTTTTTGGGGAGTCGCTAGTAAAAATGCTTTTCCAACATTCAGAAACTGCCAAGCTCTGAGAAAATGCTCATTAAAGACTCATAAAATTGTGAAAATTGAGGAGAAGACGTCCAGTAAACTTTCTTTTGTGCGCTTGAAGGAAGTTGGGTCTAGTCTCCATGCACACATGTGGGCTTGGCTGTGGTGAACCGGGGCAAGAAAAACAAGCTTGGCCGTGATTTCTCAACAGAGTGCTGAGGAGAAGAAAAACTGCAGCTCAGTGTGCACGAGGTCACCTGGGAAGTCAAAAGTCATTGCTCACCTCCTGCCATCATAATTCTGCACTTTCACAAGGGAGTGCAACTTCTGTGCACGGCCCCGAGCACTCCACGAGTGTCCATGCTCTCCACACCAAACCAAGTATGAACACCGTCAACAGGAGACGGTCAGTGATCCCTGATTCTATCCCGGCCAGGGGTCTGGACCCAGAGGCGGAGACCTGAGTTAACTGGGTGGGGGCTTTTCACAACCGGTCTGGGATTATTTCATCTGTGGTGACTATAATGAGAATCAGATTTGCATTGTCTTATAGCTCCGATGCTGTCCAGTCTTCTAAGAACTTAAGGTTTCACCAAGACTGAGAGGAAAGAACTTCTTTTCCCAATTTTATGACACATGTAAAATGTCTACTTTTGTATTTAAAAATTATTTTAAGCTTAAGAAAAATAAAGAAAAACAGAGGGAAAAATTAGTTTAAGGTAAAGAAAAATTTATTTGAAGCTAACTCATTCAGCTGAATTCTACAGGGCCATGTCATTTCTGAGAATGCAGTGACTCTGGTCTCTTTTGAGCAGCACATTTTTCAAACCTGCTTATGACTAAGAATCTCCAAGGATGCTTGCTAAAAATAAAAATACACAGGCCTGAGCACTGTCTTAGACACAAGGAATCGAAGTCCCTAAAAAAAAGAGTCCTGGACATAAGCAATTTTTTAAGCATTCCAGGTATTGCTTATAATCAAGCAAGTTTGGGAAATCCAGCTTACTTTGTGTCGGTTCAGTTGTTGGAAATAACAAAATGCTCAAGAGGAAGAGAGAGAGAGAGAGAGAGAGAGAGAGAGTAAGCTCTATTGTACAGCTCCAAGAAGCACTGTGATCTGTCTCCGTAGAGACTTTCTGAGGTCTGGTGTATAGATCTAGAGATAGCACAATCAACCAATAGTTGGTGTTCACTTCAAACATGCACAAACACACATACGCAAATATTTTTAAAAGCTGTCTCACAAGCTTTAGCAAAGTACTTAGGGTAAAAATTATAAGTAAAGAACCTCAAACACAGTAGTCAAAAAAATGTTATATAATGTTAAATGAAAGAGAAAATGACCCAGTCCTGTAATAATATTTAATTATCCAGTAGTCACTTGGCCTCTCCTAAGAATCTATTCCAATATAGTGAATTTAATATATCGTATAGGAGTGAGCCTAAGCAATGTGTGCATCTGTGTACATATTCGTGTTGACCTCCAAGAACACGGCTTCTAAAGATAAACCTGGTAACAGTATATTGCTTTGATTGATATAGAATAGTGCAATCACAAAAAATATACTGCTTTCTTTTCAGTATTATTACTTCTGTACTGAAAACAATATTCATTGCAAAGCCAAGAAGTAGCAATAAGTATTTCATCTGAAAATTATTATTTTTGTTTCAGCTTTTGATTAACAAAACTGTAGCCAACTACACCAGGTTAATAACTCTGATTTTTTGTAGTGAATACAGTCATCCAGGCTGCCTACTGCAGGAGTTTATGTAACAAACAAGCAAAAAAGAAAAAAAAAAAAGTATGGGTTCAGTTGGGCCAATTCATTCAAACTCAATGTAATACAATCTCCTCTAAAGTAATATCTGTTATGGGTCACATATCCCTTCCTTCCCCCCATCTCCACTAAATACACATAAAGTCGAAGTGGTGGGGTGTAGATAAAAACTCTTTTCTCTCACCTTTGCAATTAATATTCTAGAGAATTCTTCTGAATAAATTGCTACTGCCACTGATCATCGTAATACTATGTTTTTGTGTATCAGACACATAGTAATATTTAGTAAATTAATGGCTTCCAATCATCTTATTACAAATGCAGAAACTGAGGTACGATTGGCTGACTGGCCTGTGCTCACAGATTCTGGAGGGGGTTTTTACAGCAGTGGGGCTGGTCAATATCCCAGAAAGACCCAGGCGGCAAGCGGGGAGTGAACAGTAATTACTGGCATTATTAGTTTTATCTGTATATCCAATTAAATAATTGTCATTTCCATAAAACTTCACAAGGGAAAAACCATAATGAATAATTCAATGCAAAAGTAACAAAGTGAAATTTCCACCTCCAGAAATTTTAGTGACTCTGGCTGCAGTGGCAATCTGTGCCACAGATCATTGCTTGCCCTTTCACTTAGCTTAAATGCCTCTAGGGGATCCTAATAGCTAGATGATATGTTTGCTTTGGAATCAGATACCTGGAACGGTTAGCAGATGACCTGAACACTCAGTGATAAATTCGACCTTGTCTGTTTGCTTATTTGTTACCTGTATGTTGTGATTGAACATTCCCACTCAAAGATTGGCTCTAAAATTAAAAAGCAAGAGTCTGGAAAATTGTTCAGATGATATTCATGGGCTGTGGTCAATGGTAGTACCTTAAGTCTATTTCCAAATGGTGATAAAAAAAAAAAAAGATGTACCTGCCTCTGCATTTTTTTCCCTTACCTATAGGCAGAGAGAACACTTTGCGACTTCAGAGAACCCCATCCATTGTGAAAATAAGGTTTACCCCCAAGCTATGTCCACTTTGTTCTCATTTCCCTGGATTTGGCTGAAGGAAAGTAGGAACAGAGACCAGATAGCAACCCAAGGAGCTTATTCTTCATCTGTTCTCATCTTCTTATTCCCACCCCTACAGGGCTACCAGTGGGAGCAAGGCAATGTTGTAAATCCAGTGAGAGTTTATAGGCAGAAGTGTAATGTCTCCTGGACTCCCAAGTAGAACAAACTGGGAATTGTTCCAACTGGGAATAGTCTTGTGCTTGGGGACATGCGAACATGAACAGAGGGGTGAGTTGGATCAGAGGACCCAACATCTCGTGCTCCTCTTGTGGGCAGCAGAAAAGTCCAGTTGATGGCAAAGACACAACCTCTGAAGAAAGAAATCCATCCTGCTGTTGCTATATACGAACCCACATGAAAAAGAGGCCCTATGCATATTATCACTCGGGCATAAAATGTCTATTGAGAACCTACTATTACATGTAGGAGACTGCCAGAAGGATAAAAATCAGCCTCAGATATGGTCCAGCCTTCAAGGAGTTTATAATCTCCGGAGCAGATGAGATTTAAACAAGAGGACATCTTTGCCAAAAAAGTGACACATGAAAGGTATACAACTCAAGTATAACGATAGCAATAAATACATCCTATGGGCTTTCTAAAAAAGTGAGATCACAGGCTCCTGACATGGCCAGGAAAGGAATAAATTACAGATTTTGAGCATTTGCAGATCTAAGGGAGTCGTGAGGTGGGACAATAATTATTTCTGATGTTCAGGATTGACCCTAACATCTCATTGTCCCTGACCCTCCTTACTTCATTGAAGACACTCCCCCCCCCCCCCCCAGCGGAAGTGGCCACAGAAACAAACGTTAAAAAGTGCTTTTCCTTTTGTTAGGTCTTCAGTCTGTTTGATTTGATTTATTTCTTCTCTGTAGAAGTGTCTGAGGCTGAATTCGCTGACTTCTAGGGGAAGGCCGATCCAGGGGTGTTGGAGAAATCTCTGAGCATGCTGAATAATTATGCTCTGTTTTTCTTTGTATGCCCTTCTGATACCACAGCAGTGGTAGCTGTAACAAGTCAGTGCAGATTTGCAAAAACAAAGTTAATGAAGAAGTGAAGACTACATTCAACTCGTCCTAATTTTTTTTTGAAGTTCCTTTGTTATGTCTAGCCATTCTAGCCCAAACTTTCTCCACAATTCCATACTTGTTTCTAACACTGACTTAATGTGTTCAGACAATTTATCCTCCATACATTTTCCACAAGTCAGTGCTGACGGGAATGTCTCTTCAGCCCCGTGGCAGCTAGAAAGCTCTCCTTTCGCAGTGCCTATGGGTTACCAAGGTCATTTGTATGACTATTGCAAACATAGAAGAATGGACTCCCCACCATCAAATATTTAAAAAAATAAGGAAAGAGGGCGAACAGGAGGGAAAGGTGGGAAGAGAGAGGTTGAGAGGAAGGAAAGGAGGGAGGAAAGAAAAGAAAAAAAAGAGAAAGGAAAGAAAGGAAGAAAGAAAGAAAGAAAGAAAGAAAGAAAGAAAGAAAGAAAGAAAGAAAGAAAGAGAAAGAAAAGAAAAAAAGAAAGAAAAGAAAAGAAAAGAAAAGGAGAAAAGAAAAAAAGAAAAGAAAAAAAAGAAAAGAAAAGAAAGAAAAGAAAAGAAAGAAAAGAAAAGAAAAGAAAAGAAAAGAAAAGAAAAGAAAAGAAAAGAAAAGAAAAGAAAAGAAAAGAAAAGAAAACAGAATAGCGTGCATTGCTTCAGAGCCCTGTCTTGGCTTGTCACAGATATTTCCCTTCACGGAAATAATAGTGCAATAAAGTTAGAGCATCAGTTTCTTCAGCGAGCCTCCCACCCACACAACCCTGCCATTCAAAGGTCTCGCTCATTTTTCTTGCTACTTTATTATGATCAGTGTCTTAGTCAGGTCTCAGTTGGGCTAACCCTATTGCCATAGGTACCAACCAGCCGACCTTCGTCCCATTTCACGAGAGCAAGGCTGTGGCCCCAAATACTCCTGCTGCCTCCACTCCTCTCCAGGCTCAAACCAGATAATATGGCTAATCAGCTGTGTCTGAGGCTGGGGTGGGGGGGGGTCTTTGGGGCCATAGACTCTTTTTCTTTAGTCCTTCCTTTCATGATGAAGGTGGTACTTGGGGTAAATTCTCAACTCAGCATTCAGTCCCTTGAGACAAATGTTAAGGAATATGTCTTTTTCCCTTCTTCACATTTATCTCTGGAGGAGGGACACTCCAGTAACATATAAGGAAATGAGGACCCAAAATTGTGACTAGAAATAAAAATGATCGTGGTCACTGACACTGACATGTTGTTGACCACGTGCCAAGAAGTTCTGAGAAGTTTGCCCGGGTCCACTTGGGTTCTCTTCATCACCGTCCAGTTGTGTGGGTGCTGTGATAACCCCCATGTTATAAGCCAGAACCTTAGGATGCAGAAAATGGATTGTTTTGCCCAAGGTCACACAGTCAGTAAGTGGCTTAGTCAGAATTGAAATCCAGGCACCTTGATTGCAGATTTATACTCTAAACTCCTTAACAATTCAGGAGCATTGCTCAGTAGAGTTTTCTGGTCATCAGCACCCTTATCAAATCTGATCCAGGTAAAAATTCTAAATATGAAACAGTCATGGGAGAAAAAAATGGAATATGGAGTTGAGGGGTGATTTCCCCACATCCATCGTTAAACTCTGAGACTCTGAATCCATGAATTGAATTTTCTCCACCTCAAGCCACATATGGATAAATACGTTTCATAACCAAGAAGTGCTGAGCTGAGGTTCCTCATCCATGTAATGGAAGTAATGCTACTTCCACCTCATAGGGTTGTCCTGGGGATAGAGATAATGTAGGCAAAGTGCCTGGAGTACAGGCCAATAGATGGTAGATGATCAATACGTGGTAGCTACTATTAATAACTATTTATTGGAGTTCCTCCGTGTCTTCCTCCCTATCAGATCTACCTTGCTTCTAGGTGTCTGCTCTCCCTTCAGAAAGCAAATAAATGTTCCCACTCACCCATCAAAACAAACCGCAGTACGATGAAACGATATCCTCCACAGAACCCCTATTGGGAAATAGTGAATACACAAGCCAGTACTTCCTGGACTTCATAATCAGCTTTCAAATGAAACACCACACATGGTGAAAGTTATTTTAGAAAGATCTGTTAGAGCAGATGCAATGATGGAAAGTTGGATAGACAACTTTCTACCTGAAGGAAGAAAGTTATAGTCGTGTAGTTGTAATTAGATAAGGCGCATCCAAATACATTTACGATGCACCAACAGAGCTTCGTGCATTTGGGGAGCCCTCGGAGCATCCTTCTACTGAATATTCTTCTCCTCAGCCCGGATTTTCTCTGCGTGCCCCTCCCCTTCAAAGAAGGAGAACAGGTATCAAATCACATGATGGAGCATGGCTCCCGGTCTTCATAGAAAGAGGCCAGGGGAGGCCAAGTACACGCTTTTCCAGGCTCTCACTTCATTGCTCCAGTCCTGGCTTTCCCCATTCCTGCTTCAGAAACAGAGGCGTCTTCCTTCCAGTGGTCACAGAGGCACTGGGTTCCAGGAGCACCCCAAGAGGGTGTTTCTCACACCTTGATATGGAGAATGTAAAGTTCAGTAGAGCGCAGGTGTTCAAGGCTGGCACCTCATCTAATTCTAACATTCTTGATTTCTGGCCAGCATTTCCATTTCCCACACTGAGAGAGATCGAACTTTCATTTAAGTAGATGTGGCCATCATGGGTTTCATAGAGAGGGCATAGACATGTGTGTGTTTGCCTTTATTTGCATATTGGCAGGCCTGAATTTGTACGGGTCTATATATGTGTGTCCATCCATCTGTGCACATCTGAGGTGTATCTGCCTGTAGGTATACATCTGCCCACTTCTCTATATCTCTTTATTAGTTATATCTCATATGTTTGTAGGTCTGTATGAAGTGCCTCGGCGTCTGTATGTCTGTGTGTACTTATGTGTGTGTGTATGCACATGTATGTCTGTGGGGGCATATGTAACAGCTATGCAGAAATGAATACAAATGCCTTCTAGAGCATAGTGTTCCTGTTTAAGAGACCAGACCCCAATTCACTTTTGGTCCAAACTTGGCCCAAGCAAGGGGAGAAAAGAAGAATGGATAGGCCATCTTTGCATAACCAAGGACCTGTTCTCTGACACTTTCATGACTGTGCCTGACTTAGGCTACTACCGGCCACACTGAATAGACCACATTCCCATCCACCTTTGAAGCAATGTATGAGACCATATCCTTGGGGCCACAGCAGTTACCACTTCAGGAAGGCAACACTCTAGGAGGACAGAAGAAAATTTTTCCATCTCTCTCCTAGAACATATAGTATGAGCCCATGAGCCCAAGAGAACAACAGTGATCATTAGTTCACTAGGTGATTTCAGAAAGTGTCATGACTTTTTCTTCCAAAGCCTGCATAATTTCCTTAATTGAGCTAGCATTTTCTAATGTAAACATACCTATTTGAGATAGGAAATACCAAATACAGGAATCCCCTATACATCCTAAAAAATACTTTGCTGGAAATTTTTGCAAAATGACAACACTATTAAATAAAAGGTAAGGATATGGGCATGGCACAGATGTAAAACATTGACTTGACAGAAAGAAATCTGCAGAGGCACTCACTTAACATGCAATTGTCGTCAACAGCAACAATTATCCTGTGCCAGAGAGATCTTCTGAGCTATCAATAAAAGCTATTGTAGAATCATGAACAGTGGTTAGCTGCTGGCTACCTGGGCAAGTAAGATCTAACTTGACACAATAAGCCTGAAGATACACTGGACAACTGCTAACAGTCTCAGAAGAGGGAGCCACCCTAGAAGTACAGCCTTTGCTTTGTAAAATTTGACAGCAGAAATAAGGTGACACCTCAAGAGACCCCTAGTCACGAAGCTCTGAGAAAGACAGGAATGGCTTACATAGCTGCTGAATAACTTTTGATTAGAGATATCCTTTTCAAAAATATTTGAATTCACTAGCTTGATAAAAAACTTCTACACATCATTTTTAGTCTCTCATTATGAAGCTAATACTCAGAATGATTTCTCAAGATATTTTTCTTCTCAAACATTCACTGATCATTATCCTCAGGATATTTCTGCAAAAGAGCAGAATTCTAAACAGCCCAAATCCCCCCCCAGCCCTACACTTGTATTAAAAATTATTTTGATGTGGTATGAAGAGATGATGAGGAAAAAGAACAAAGTTGATCTGGAAAAACAACTTTGGAAAAGTTTGTAAGTCAGAATGACTCTGTGATGACTCTGTGTGTGTGTGTGTGTGTGTGTGTGTGTGTAATTATAGTAATTGGTAACAGGGCACATTTTTCTTACAATGTCCTGGGATGATCATCAGAAGACCTGAATTCTAATCTCTAACCTTCACTGATTTCTTGATCAGTGGCAAGTCACTTCAAGTCACCATGTGGTGGTTTCAAAGGCCCCTCTTGGCCAAGTTGTGTTGACTTGAATCCTTTCTCAACCACTTCATAGTTGCATAACTTGAGGCAAATTACTTAACCTCTCGTGCCTCTGTATTCTTATGAGAGAAGGAGGATAATTGTTTCCAGTTCATTGGGCAATGGTGAAGGGCACATGAGATATAGTAAGTATAAAATACTGTATGGAGCACCAAAAATCCTCACTAATATTACCCATTGTTATTAGCTCTGTGTCCATGTCCTCAGGTAGAGCAGGATCGGGTCAGAGTAGATGACCTGATGAATTCTTTCGGTTTTCAGGAAAACCATCTTAGAGAATATGGCTAATAATCCAGTCTCCCCAATCCCTATAGCCACAAGGAGCCCTCCTCAGATCTTATTTACCAAAGCTCATCTATCATGGTGTTGGTCTGTCACACAGACCCTATTGATTCCTCTTCAACATGAAGTTCTGACAACCATGTTTATCTGATTTCTCAGACTACAGCAAATTAGAAGCCCACATTAGGCAGGAAAAAGCATGGTGGAAGAAAAACACCTTATAGGCAAGAGTGATTGCAAACTTTTTGATGATGTTAAAAGAGTAAACAAGTGCAATCCCAGATTGAAGTATGTGTGCACCACCATGACTCCAAGTCATTAAAAAATTCTTGAATTGTCTTTAGGAAACTGTTCAAGGCAGCTATTAATTCTTGAACTATTTCTATTAAAAATTACTCACATTTCACAGGCTAGAGGATTATCAGTTTCTGATAATTCCCTTTATTGGCAAGATGTTACTGGTTATTGTTTAAACCTCTCCCCAGATTTGCTGGCCCTCTTTTATCTCTCCTGGCTTGGCATCTCTAGCATCCTGATGCAGGTGGTAGGGCTGTCCAGAACTTCTTTTATGTCCCAGTGGAGAGATGGAAATTAGGTGAGAGCATATCAAACCAGGTAATCAGCACCGACTACCCCAAAGCCTCCCTATGTAAGCCTGATTTAATCATCTAGCACTATTAGAATATCTGTTATGATATTTTCAGCACAGATCATAGAAAGCCACGTGACAAAATGGCTTCGATAACAAAGACATTTATTGTTTCACATAATTGCAAGTTCAGAGAGTGAAAGGAGGGCTCCAGGCAAAGTCTGATCACCAACACAAGAATGTCAACAAACTCTATGTTTCTTTCTCTTTCCTCCCCGCCTCCCTCAACACCAACTTCATCTTAACGGTGATTGCCCCGTAGTCATCCGATGGTGTCAGTGAAATTGGAGCTGTGAGCTCTGTTGTTCATGTCTAGTAAGACAGAGAGACAAGGGTCTACCTCAAGCACTGAGTATAAGTCTTTTCCTCCATTTGTCAGGTGGGCTCCAATCACAGACCTCGATCAATAAGAGAAGCCAAAGGAAGGAATCCCTGACTTGTTGCCCCAGATCAGGCATGATCTACTCCCACAGTGGAGAATGAAGTTATCTGCTCCTTTGTCATCTGAGGGAGGGGTAAACACATAAATAATTAGGATCTTTATAAGGAATACAGGGGAATAGGTGTTGGGTGGGTAACCAAGAATTTCCACTCCACAAAGTAATAATAAAATTCACTGTTGAATTATTAAAATGGCATTCCCATGTTTAATCTACCTCTACTCCCTTTAATCAAAGCATTCATGTCAGGTGATTATTAGAATAAAAATTGTGAAGACAGTAGGCAAAGAGATTTTCCCATAATTGTTTTTATTTCTCTTAAGACAGCATTATTTTAATTTAAAATCAAACACCAAGATGTTTCAACTTTTTATACAAAACATATGAAAGGTGATGGGAGTTCCCACAAAACCAAGTTTTATTAAGAGAAAGCAATTCAGGACATGGATATATTTCATTTTCCTGAAAAGAGAAGAAAATTTAACGTAGTAGATTCATCTGATAAGGAAGAAATATGTAGAATAAAATAAATAGCATGAAACAATGGGAAAAACCTCAAGCTGGAAATTGGAGGATCTCTGCTTTTGACCCACACAGCCACTAAAATATTGTGTCCGTATAAGTCATTTAAGAATGGAAATAAATTGAAGGTTGCAAGCTGGCATCCCACAAGCCAAATCCGAATGTATGGTGAATTTTTAGAGGGGGCAGTAGGTACCATTTACTGTCTAGCTGTATCTGACATAGTCCTACTGTTGGGAGCCCCTAACAGAGCTCCTGAGAGTAAGCACAACCAATCAATAAATTCCAACAAATTCAGGAATTATATACAATAGTTCAGAGTCATATACAGTGAAAATAGGCTTAGAAGTTATTCCCAGAGTAGGCAGCTGGGTGGCTCAGTGAATGAGCACCTGCCTTTGGCTCAGATCATGACCCCGGGGTCCTGGGATTGAGTCCCACATCAGGCTCCTTGCAGGGAGCCTGCTTCTCCCTCTGCCTGTGTCTCTGCCTCTCCTTCTGTATTTCTAATACATAAATAAATACATAAATACATAAATAATCTTTTTTAAAAAAGTTATCCCCAGAGCCTACAAAGACCCATTATATTATCAACATAGCAAAAAATAAATGTCTTCATTCAGAATTATTGTTTGCCAGGGATAGTTACAAGATAGTTTAGAGAACTCAAGTCAAAAAATATTTTTAATATCCTGTATTATATGACCCAGAGGGTAGTGTTTTAAAGAGATAATCCTTCAAAATGGTTACTGTCATATTTTAATTTCACAAAACCCATCCTTCCTTTCCTTTTAAGATTTATTTATTTAGAGAGAGAGAGCACGAGTGGGAGGGGCAGAGGGAGAGGGAGAGAGAATCTCAAGCAGACTCTGCACCAAGCACCCCAATGCAGGGCTTGATCCTGCTACCCTGAGATCATGACCTGAGCTGAAATCGAGTCAGACGTTCAACCAACTGAGCCACCCAAGTGACCCTGAAGTCTATCCTTAAGCGTCTACATATGCTGTAAAAGTAGAAATTACCTCTTCCATGGAATCAGAGGATTGACTACTTATGCTCACAGATGCCACTTTAACTCAGTTTACTTGCAAAATAGCATCTGATTCAGTTTCACCAAGTGGCAGTGAAACCTTTGTCTGGCTGGGAAGCATTATCCTTTCAAAGAAGTGCTACCAGCCATAGAGCTCCTCTGTGCCCATGAAATGTCTTTCCCGATGCATGTGTCAGAGCCTATGCAAAAGTGCACATAATGCGTTTCCTATTCACTGCTCAGGACTCACTCATCAGCATTAAAAGTTTTTGGCACATATTGAACATTACATAATCATATGTCAGTACAGAAGCTTTTAGCATCTTGTCACTGTTCGTGGTGAGCCGTCCTCAATGTTGTAATATCATTGATATCTCCAGAAGATAACCCAAAGGTGTCTACTGGCTATATAATTTGTCAGACATTAATAAAGACTGGAACTATCAGAAAACATATAGTATTTTTATCATCTTTTCCTGATGGTGGTTTCGATAAAATTTAAAAGTAGCCTTGGGGGCCGTCACCTTAAGCGGGTGTTTGTTTGCTTTGTCAAAGACTTGCTAAGCTTTCTTACTGTATGGTCAGCTTCTGACATTTGCTTTCTCTTGCTGGGAAAATGTTGCTCTTTTCAGTGTGCTAATCATTGATCCCAGTGAGTGTGATGGAACTAACCTCAAGAAAATTTTCAGGAAAGTCCCAAGAAAACTTTGAAGAGTGTGCCTCCATTAGCAGATAACAGTTTCCAAAGATCCTAGGTAAATTGCTTTCTGAAAACCCTAGCAATTTAAAAATTTTTTTAAATTTTTATTTATTTATGATAGTCACAGAGAGAGAGAGAGAGGCAGAGACATAGGCAGAGGGAGAAGCAGGCTCCATGCGCCGGGAGCCCGACGTAGGATTCGATCCCGGGTCTCCAGGATTGCGCCCTGGGCCAAAGGCAGGCGCTAAACCGCTGCGCCACCCAGGGATCCCAAACCCTAGCAATTTAATTTAAAAATAGCACATAAATCCTGCATTAAACTTTTGTTACTTAAATGCAGTTGCTCTCTGCCAGAGCCTGAGGGTTTTCCCAAATGGTGATTAGGAAAATGAACAAAAGTGATCTGTTTGACCACATTAATTGATCTGTAGTGTGGAATTTCAGAAATCTTTTACTGAATTAATTATCTAATTTTAAAACTAACCTGATGAAATAATTTAGGGGAAAAAAAACCCACAACCTTACTGGGTCCTTTAAATAAATATTTCAAAGCTCTCAAACATCTGGCTCACTTGCCCTTTATAGTAGGATTTTCAACATGGCATTGTTGTATAATGCATCCATTCCAGTCAACTGAGTCTACTGTCAAGACGTGTATCTTCACCTTCCCTCCTCTTTGCCTTTGTCCACCATGCATCTTGGCCTGAGGTGCTTTCATTTTTCTTCATGCTTTTCTTGGCTAAGCTCAAGTCATGCTTCCCCCATGAAATTTTTGCAAACAACCTCCACTCTGAACCCCATAGTACTTGTCATCCATTCCACACATTGTCCGATCTCTTGGATTATTGCTATCACTTCATATCTCTACTACTATTCTTTAATTGATCTCACGTAGATTTTTCTGCTCCCAGAGATGTTGTGTATTTGTCTTTATGTCTATCTAGAGACTGATGAAATGTCTGGTATGTGGCCATATAACATCACTTATACTGATATGAAGAGTTGAACTGATGTAGTTAAATCATTTAATCTGAATACAAAGATAAAGAATGAACTGTCAGGCAATAGTTGTGAGATAACTAATGCACATCTGTGGTCCAGGAACCTGAAATAGATTTCTGAATCTGCCACTTAGGCAACAGTGACTTACCTTGGACAAGTCATTTCATTTCCAGCATCATGTTTCCCATTTGTCAAGTTGGAAGAATAATAATGATTCCCAGAAAAAAAGCTTCTGCATGGTGAAGGTAACAGTCAACAAAACTAAAAGGCATGAAAGGAGAAGATAGATGCAAGTGACATATCAGATAAAGGGTTAGTATCCACAATATATAAAGAACTGATAAAACTCAACACTTAAAAAAAACAAATAATCCAATTAAAAATAGGCAGAAGACATGAATAGATATTTCTCCAAAGAAGATATCCAGATGTCCAACAGATACATGAAAAGATGTCTACCATCACTTACCATCAGGAGAATGCAAATCAAAACTATAATGAGATATACCTTGCACCTGTCAGAATGGCTAAAAACACAAGAAACAATAGATGTTGGCAAGAATGTGGAGAAAGGGGAACCCTCTTGCACAATTGGTGGGAATACAAACTGAGACAGCCACTGTGGAAAACAGTATAGAGGTTCCTCAAAAAGTCAAAAATAGAACTACCCAACAATCCAGCAATTTCACTACTGGCTATTTACCCAAAAAAATACAAAACACTAATTCCAAGGGACAAATGCACCCTTATGTTTATAGCAGCATTATGTATAATAGTTAAGATATAGAAGCAACCAAGTGTCCATCAATAGATGAATGGATAAAGAAGATGTGATATATGCATATAATGAAATATTATTCAGCCATTTAAAAAAATGAAATTTTGCCCTTTGCAATGACATGGATAGAACTAGAGTATAAGGCCAAGTGAAATAGTCAGAGAAAGACAAATACCATATTATTTCACTCATATGTGGAATTTAAGAAACAAAACACAAAAGGAAAAGGGGAAAAGAGAGACAAACCATGAACAAACTAGGGAACAAACTAATGATTACCAGAAGAGAGGTAGGAGAGGTATGGTGAGGAGATGGGTGAAATACGTGATGGGGATTAAGGAGTGAAGTTGTTGTGATGAGCCCCGGGTGATTAAAATAAAAACTTAAAACAAAGTGACAAAGTGACTTTCTTACCTATTTCATTAGATCACTGTGAGAGCCAAATGATGTAACGTCTTTCAAAGTGTTTGTACCAAGTTAATTACCTTACAAATACGAACGTTCGTTGTTAGTCAAAAGAAACACGACCGAATGTGGTGAAGAGCTCCTAAAATTCTCAACACTGCTGTTAGTCTTAAGGTATATTGCGATCAACTTTACATAGTGCCATAGATCAGGTTGTTCTTCTCATTTAACAGATGAAAGCTTGAAGTGTTCTAGAAACTAGTGATTGATGTAAAATGAATGACAGCACCCAAATGAGATACCTTTCTTGTTCTAGTCAGTAGCTGTGAATCCAGTGACCACCATGACTTCTTTCTAAATGTTTCTTTAAGCACACTGAAAGTTCTGAATCTTAGGGATACATCTAAAGCAACACTCTGAAAAGACCAATCTCTCCTCTCTACAGTTCCTGGCACCCTACACCAGTATACATAACATCCCCGAATCCATAATGGGACTCCGTACCCTTTCTGTCTTCCAGTATTCTTCTCTGGACTTTTTCCGAAGGTCCAGATCCCTGCCATTTCTTCATTGCTAACTTCCTCTGACACAGTTCCATTTGGATGTCTCACAAGAATCTCACATTGAAGAAAACCAAATCTGACTTGTCATCTCTTCCCTCTCGCCCTTTCCATCCTGAAAATGGCAACTCTTTCTCTGTTGTCTATCTCAGAACGTGTACAACCATCCACACTGACCAAAACTAAAAACCGGGAAGTCATCCCTAGCCTCCCTCTTCCTGAAGACTTACTAATTCCTGTTAATTCTGCCTCTGTCCCATCTCATCAGCTCCTAGACTTCCGTGAATCTGCATGTCCAAGACCTGGGGTTAGCTGTCCATTGCTTTCAATTATCACCACAGTCTTCTAACTGTATTTTTGTCCCTCCAACTCATTGTTCATTCTATGACCAGAATAATCCCTTTAATATATGAATCAAATCCTGTCAAACCCTTTAAACCCAGTGACAATCTCAGTGCCTGCCCCTCATTTCCATCCAGCAGGGGAATATAAGATGAACCATGCATCCAACTCCTTCACATCCAGGCAGGGCCTCCCTCACCCGGATCATACCCCTCCTTCCTTCAAGTCTCACCATAGATGCCAATGTCCCCCGGAAAATCTATTAACTCTCTTCTGAAAAGGGACTAGGAGCACCCTACACTTACCCACGTGAGCATTATCCACCCAACAGCATTCTCACTGTTCTGTAATCACCTTCTGCTTGCCTGCACAACCCAGTAGCTTGAAACCTCCTTCAGAACAGGACCAATCTTTCACCAAGTTGTTTCAGTTACTCTTGTCCCCTGAGCCCAACCATGGTATCTGGTATATGATATGCTCTCAATAAAGAAACAAAACAAAACAAAACAAAACAAAAACACAAGTTCACTCTCTTCCTCTCTGCATACTTTTCTTCTTCCTGAAATATTTTACCTCTTCTGTTCTGTTGGATATTATGAATCATGTTTATTTCAGGACATTTTCTTAAGTGCTTCTGCTCTAGTCAGTCCTTACTCTGCATCCCTTTTCAATACATCTATTAAGGACTGTGCATAGTTCTTACTTTTTGGAAAGTTGTAGATAAATTGTGAGGTCGAAGCACATGTATAAAGCAACTCCCAACGTCCACCATGAACTCCTTGGGTAGACAGTCTTCTTAAAGCTTCGGTTCTCGCTGACCACCTACATTCAGCGGCATTCAGATGCTACTCATGAAAGGCTATTTGGGATGTGCCGTCATCCCATCTAGTGTTTATAACTCAAGCTCCTGTCAATCATGCATCACTGTGCATCTTTCTGCATTCATTCTCACATGACACTGACAGACTCTGTTATATTTCCATCTAGCAACGAACTGGAGTGTTCGGTTGACAGGGATGCAGAGTGTAATGTGCCCAACTAGGAGCCAAGCAGGACTTTGAGATCAAAGATGCACTTTCTCTCTAATCCAGGCCTATACGTTGTATGTTGGACAAGCCATTTTCAATACTTGAGGGTTTTCACCTATTAGGGGAAGGATTTGTAAGATCCCTACGGTTTTACAAAAAAGTAGTAATAACCAAAACAAATGATAGATCTGACGGCCAATCAGTGATGATCAAAATTGACCATACTGTAAAAGATAAAAGTCTCTAAGAGGTTTGCAACACGTTTTGAAAGAACAAGGGTAAAAAGGATAGAACTAGAGCCTCAGATATTTAGTTTTACATTAGCACGAATTTTTTTAGGTAATAATCATTCCAGCATTTCCCAAGTAGAAGAAATTTCAATGGCACTCACCAAACTAGCACAGTCTTCTAAGAAAGAAGAAGGACCAGAATCAAATAGAAAGCAAATAAATATTCAAACCCACAGCAAACCTTTCAGTGAAAGTATTCCTATTTCATTGTTCATTTTTTATTAAATCCCTATTTAAGGGATGCCTGGGTGGCTCAGTGGTTGAGTGTCTGCTTTCAGCTCAGGGTGTGATCCCAGAGTCCAGGGATCGAGTCCCACATTGGGCTCCCTGCATGGAGCCTGCTTCTCTCTGCCTATGTCTCTGCCTCTCTCTCTCTCTCTCTCTGTGTGTCTCTCATGAATAAATAAATAAAATCTTTTTCATAAATAAATAAATCCCTATTTAATTTGTTTAAACTATTCCAGGCAAAATGCACAGGAACTGAGCTAACAGGTATATGAGAAAAGAGGTAGTAAGCAGATAAGGAGGCTGACCTGAAAAATCTGTGAAGCTAACTCTATTTTTCTTTTGATTTTGTGCAGATAGTCACTGACTTCACCACAAAATCAGATGGCGTGGTTTGTGCTTCCAATGTTCTTTTGTTCCAACATAACTATCTACACCAACATCAGAATTGCCATTGTGACAAGAAGATTATTTTTGTCATACTTTATTAATGATATTTCAGTAAGAATCCAGCTGGTAAAAATGTGTGTGTGCATGCAAATATATATATCATATGTATGAATATGAATATGTTTTTTAAATTACAAGATAAAGGGACACATGGGTGGCTCATTCCATTGGGCATCTGCCTTCAGCTCAGGTCATGATTCCAGGGCCCTGAGATCGAGCCCCACATTGGGCTCTCTGCTCAGCGGGAAGCCTGCTTCTCCCTCTCCCTCTGCTGCTCCTGCTACTTGTACTCTCTCTCTCCCTCTTTGTCAAGTAAATAAATAAAATATTTTTTAAAAAATACTAAAATAAAATGTTACAAGATTAAGTATTTAGCCGCTTAAAACCTACCAAGGCTTATGAATCCTAAATCATATTGATTTCCCTTTTTTTCATATATGGGGATATAACAATGGTCATATTATTCCCACTTTTAATCTACATAGTATTCATTTATGCTGTAATACTGATGTTAGTTTACCTATTTCCTAATTTGGAGATGTTTTGATAGTTTAAAATATGAGGGTCTTATAGATAGTGCTGCTGCAAATATCTTTACTCAAATTTCTCTTTCATTTACATGCCTTACAATTGAATGACTGGCTCTAGGTCTAGAAAAATATTACATTATTACTCTTATTACATCATCCTGGGTTTGTGAACAGCAAGAGCAAACCAATTTATAAATGCCACCAATGTATGACTATACATTCCCTTCTAGTCCAGCCCTCAGTAATTTTTTTTAAAATATGTCCCTTTGGGATGCCTGGGTGGCTCAATGGTTGAGCGTCTGCCTTTGGCTCAGGGCATGATCCTGAGGTCCCGGGATCTTAAATTTAAAAAAATAAAATAAAATATGTCCCTTTGTTTCTTAGGTCAATTGGCATATGAAGATACCTAAAATCTGCATAATTTTTCACTTACTTTAGTGGGTTTTTTTTTTAAGATTTTATTTATTTATGCATGAGAGACACAGAGAGAGGCAGAGACACAGGCAGAGGGAGAAGCAGGCTCCATGCAGGGAGCCCAACTGGGACTCGATCTCAGGACCCCGGGATCACACCCTGAGCCGAAGGCAGACACTCAACCGCTGAGCCACTGAGGCATCCCTATTTTTTATTTTATTTTATTTTATTTTTTAAAGATCTTATTTATTTATTTATTCATAGAGACAGAGAGAGAGAGAGGCAGAGACACAGGCAGAGGAGAAGCAGGCATCATACAGAGAGAGCCTGATGTGGGACTTGATCCAGGGTCTCCAGGATCACGCCCTGGGCTGCAGGCGGCGCTAAACCGCTGCACCACCAGGGCTGCCCCCTATTTTTTATTTTAAATAAATTTAAATAAATTCAATTTGCCAACATATAGTATGATACCCAGTGCTCATCTCATCATATGCCCTCCTTAATGCCCGTCACCCAGTTACCCCCTGCCCCCGCCCCCTCCTCTACTTTACTCTTAATGACAATACATATTGTCACCATGATCCTTTACTACTTCATCCACACAATGCAAGTCTATGGACCTCAGCTGTGTGTACCAAGTGTGATGTGAAGACTGAAGATCATGAAGAGGAACAGGAAGCCATCTCTGCCCCCCCAGCCCCCCCCCCCAGATACAAAGATACAAATATAAAAGCAAAGTAACCCAAACAATACTGTTACATCCATACAATGGACTACTATGTGACAATTGAAGGCAGCAAACTGACACATGCAACAAAGTGGAAGAATTTCAAAAGCAGGTCTCTAAGTGAAAGAAGGCAGTCTAGAAAGCCCTATACTGTGACTCCACTTACGTGATTTTCTGGAACAGGCCAAAGCATATTAACAGGAAACAGATGGGTGGTCACCAGGAAGCAGGTCAGAGAGAGAGGACTGAAGGAAAGGCTGGGTGAAGGAAGCATTCGGGATTTTGACTACAATGGGGATTGTACGGCCACCTTACATGGTCACATGTGTGCACCTGTGCTCCTGAAGAGGCTGCATTCTACTTAATATGAATAATAGTTCAACACACCTGACTTTAAAAAGAGCCAATTGCCACCGTCTAGAGTATTGAGTAAAAGTAATGTTTCTTGGGTCAGGCTGCTGGAATTCGTACTTCTATATCCCTTCCTGACTCTGTCACCCTATGTACTTTCTTAACCTCTCTGTGCTCCATCTTGCCAATTTTTAGGTCGTTAAACCCCCTCGTGGAGCTATTAGAAAAGATAATCAATGCCAAGCATCTAGGATACTGAAAAAGATCAATAGCTATTTTTTTCTTATTTAAGTATAACAACATCCTAGTATATAATGACCACTGTGAAACAGGCAAGTGGCCAGAAAACCCAATATGGGAAAGAAGGAACACAAATACCCATTAGTTACAGAAAAAAATAGCTTTTGGCTACCTACGGACCAGAGAAATAAATATTAAACACAAATACCACTTTTGCTTGCAAAACATGCAGTTTTCCTTTTTCCCTCATTACTACTATTATTTATTTTTATCTTAAGAATGAGACCCACAAGAGGTGGAGCTATTGAAACAAGTACTATCATGTTCCTGGTAGACATGCAAATAGATATTTCTTTACAGAAAGCAATGTGGCATTGGGACCAAGGGTCTGAAAGTATTAAAACTCTTCAATCTAATCATTTTGATTTTAAAAATGTTTCCTAAAAAAAAAAAAAAAATGTTTCCTATGAAAACATAAATAAAGCTCAGAGGGATTTATGGGCAAAGTCAACTATTGTAATATATTTATAAAAGAAAAAGGATGGCCACACCCTAACAGAGAAATTAATTTTGAAATCTGCATACTGCTACAGAAACACACACACACACACACACACAAATATGTTTGCAGAAATTAGTAATAGGGCACAGGAAGAAATGCAGCCAAAACACAAACTTTTTGGAAGACTCAAGATCTGGCTTCTGAAGGAAAAGCAAAGTTTCTCATGTGGGAAAAAATTACACAGAGAATTACATTCTCTGTGCCAGAGGACACTTTAAATGTCCTGGGAAGACCAAACCTCCCAGAATAATTAGAATATGGGGTTCACAGGAAGAAGTGATAAGATACCAAATAAAAAAATCAGCCATCACAAGTTTCTAAAAGATCACTATGTCATGCTCACAAGCCTAGACTCTATTTGGAAAATGCAAACCATTAGAGCTTTTAAAAAAAAAAAAAGACTTAACACAATTGTTTTACTTTAGAAAGACACCCCTGGTGAGTAGGGTCATTCCATTTTCCTCTTTTGGATATTTAGCAAATAAAATCAGATATTTTTTTCAAAAGCTTAAAAATCAATAGCAAGAGATAGCTCCCAAGTTCAGCACACCAGATAAGGGATTTCAAGTGCAGCAAGATTCACTGTGATTTCAAACATCTCATTAGGGACTCACAAATGCTTGTTGAATCCATTATTTTCATAGGAAGGCAAGCCCATTATTGCCATCACCTGTTTTTTTCGTTGTTTGCGTTGGATGATTTTCTAACGAAGGCTTGTTTCCTCAACTTTGATCTTTTCTCTCTCTCTCTCCTTTTTTCCTACCTTCTGGGCTGTTTTGCCCCACTTTTAGAACATAGTTTAGCTCCTGGGTATTTTTCAAACTTGATTTTTTTATATTCTTGATAGGTTAATCAGCTAATGCTTGTGCCGTTTGGAATCCTAAATCAGCAATCCAGGTAAGGTGAGTTATTCCCCCTTTGCTTCTCAATCTCTGAGTCATCTTTTGCAAAATGGTAGGCACTGCTTCCAAACAGCAGTCAAGGCTTGGAGTGGTTACACCCTGAACAAAATACCATCTCCTTGGCCAAACTTTTATCAGAAGGCGTTGCAGAAACTCATTAAGTCACTTGAGTCAAAGATCCAGGTGAGTCATTCCGAACCTCCACCCAGTTCAACTTTTCCCTCTGGTAACAATTAATTATATTTTTCCCTTTTCCTACTCCCACCTCCACCAACATTCAATCACATCTTCTACATGGCCACACACACTCACTCTGAGTTTACAAGCTCATATAAGGTTCACTTGCTTGGCACTCACAGGAGAGAGATAAGAAATAAAACATCTACAGCTTTTCTACTGAGTGTCTGGCAGTAGGGGGGAAAAAGCTAAAAACTTAGTCCCAAAAGTCATATAACTTAATCTTAAACAGTATTCGCTGTTTGACTTCACATTTTAACGTTCTAATGAACGTAAGGCTAACACTCTACATGGAAATATACAAGTGAAAGAATCCTCTCTTCTTAATTATTCAAGTAATTAACATAGCTTGTGCAGTCAGACCCAGTCTGGGTGGAGGATCAATGAATCTCAGATGTGCAAAAAAGTACTCACAGAAAGTGTATGGGTTCTGCAGTTAATCGAACTGGGTTTGAATACCAGCTCTCTCATTTCCCAGCCGTGTGACTTTAAACAAGTCATTCCATCTCAGAGAGATATGAGTTCATCTATCGGACTAATACCTATCTCAGATGGTTGCCTTGGGGACTCATTGTAATAACATATTTAATGCTAAGCAGATTGGCTATTCCTTGGGGGGTAATAATGCAACAATAATAAACAATAATAATAATAAACACCGTGCTAAGCATTCTATCTAAATTAACTCAATCCTCTCAATGACCTCATGAGGGAGATACAGTTGTCCCTTCAACAATACAGGCTTAGGGATGCTGACCCCTGGCACAGTCAAAACAATCCATGTATAACTTTTGACTCCTCCCCCAAAAACCTAATAGCCTCCTATTGATCAGGAGCCTTATTGACAACATAAACAGTTGGCTAACACATATTTTATATATTGTGTATATTATATACTGTATTCACCCAATAAAGTAAGCTAGAGAAAAAAATTATTGAGAAAAATCATAAGGAAGACAAAATACACAACAGTGCTGTACTGTGTAAGTGGACCCATGCACTTCAAACCCGTGTCATTCAAGGGTCAACCCATACTAACAACATGCCATGTTACATAAGGGGAAACTGAACCTCAGAAATGTGAATTTCCTTATTGAAGATCATAAAGATATGAACTGAGTTGCATAAATCAGATTCAAATCCAGAACCTATGCATTAAACCACAATGCCTCTGAATGCATTCCCCTCTCTCCTTAAAGATTAAGAAGAGGGTTAGCTGACAATCTCAAAAATTCAAAGTCATCTTGAGAGTTGGTAATTGAGTTGGAAGCAAGGACCTATCAATCTAAGTCTCTAATTCCATTCTTGTATATTTCCCTAAGAAGCAAAACAAAGGTAAACAAAAGGCATAATAAAGATTCGGATAGGGAGGGACACCTGGGTGGCTCAGCAGTTGAGCATCTGCCTTCAGCTCAGGGTGTGATCCTGGGGTTCTGGGATGGAGTCCCACATCAGGCTCCCTGCAGAGGGGCTGCTTCTCCCTCTGCCTATGTCTCTGCCTCTCTCTCTCTCTCTCTCTCTGTGTGTGTGTCTCTCATGAATAAAAAAATAAAATATTTTTTTAAAAGACTTGGATTAAGGTAGTTGGTGGGTTTTGAATAAGAAACTAGAATGTTGCACTACCGCTTTGGATAATGAGGAGCCCAGTAACAGTGACTAATTAGTTGGTAATGACCTACCCTGAAATAGCCATGTCAGGTCCTTACCCCACTCAAGAGTCAGATCCATGAGGCTCTGGAAAGATTCCGTCTAAGGAGCTCATGGAGGAAACTATCTCTGCAGCTCACACTCTGGTCTGTTTTCTCCTCTTCTCATGGTAACATCTTACTGAGCTGCAGCCGGCCCCCAGCAACACTGTAAAAAGTAGGCAAACCTGGATTTTGGTGTTGTGTCCCTCTCTCCCTAGTGCCTCTCTCTCCTACTCACTGACCCTCTCCTGCCACCCCCCTCTGTTGGTGAAGTAACAAATCCCTCAAGAAAAGTGACTGTCAATAGAGTTGTCATGGTCTAGTTGGTGATGGAACCCCCAGAAGTCACCATGTGGAAACAGCTGCCCGCCCTCTCACCCACAAGACAGTATTATTTGTAGATCCGTCAAAGCCTTTCAAGCCTCCAACCCTTTTGGGGTCATGAACACCCTCAGCAAGTCATGCGTCATGCTTCCATCTCTAAATCCACAGCTATTTTCCCACACCTACCCAAACAGCTACACCAGCCTTGCAGTTCAAGACCAATGGCAGGGAGGACAGCACCGGCTGGAATTGAAGAGATGGGAGGTGTGGATTTCTTATCTGGGCTCCACCTGCTTCTGGCCCGAGGCAAGAGGAGTCTTGGAAACCATTCCAACCATTCCGGCTCTAATAAGGGAAGAGGCATTGTAGGTCAGGGAGATGAAGTAAAAAGAGACTCCCTTTCCTTAACTGAACGAACCAGCAATGGGCCTACAAGGTGTCAGGACAGCCATTATTATCTGTCACAGGGAAAATTTTAGTAGCATGACAATGACCATTATAGTTCACATTTGTTGGAGTGCTTACCATGCCGGGCATTCTTTAAAACTCCTGCGTGGAGGACCTCACTTACTACCCTCACTACAGTCCTCTGAGGTTGGCACTGTCATCCCCATCCCCATACAGATGTGAACACAGGTGGAGAACGGTTGAGCAATCCTTCTGCCACTTGATGGCAAGTAAGGGAGACAGGATAGTAACCCAGCAGTCTGCAGCCAGAGCCCTTGTTCCCAACTCCTTATCCACGAATAATCAAAGCCGGGATTGGTAAGCTTTTCCCCAGATGAGTCAGAGAGTAACTATTTTAGGCTTTGCAGCCCATGTGATTTCCATCGCAGCTACGGTTTCTCCCATCATGAACTAAATGCAGCTATCGACTAATTTAAACCAATGGGCTTTGCTGCATTTCCATAAAACTTTATTTATGAACAAGGAAATTTGAATTTCATACCATTTCCTGTGTCATGAAACAGTCTTCTTTTGACTTTTGGTATCCCTCCCAACCAATTAAATAGGTATAAACCATTCTAGGCTCACAGGCCATAGGAAAACCAGCAGCAGGCCAGATTTGGTCCACAGGCCACACTTTGTGGATCCCTGATCAAAAAGTTTGAAAGAAAATTAAAACAGAGATAGTTGGAGAGAAATGTGAATCATGTTATTTTTTTTGCCACTTTCACCTTTTATTTATTTCCATCTGAAGGTTATTTCCATCGTTCCTTTTCTTCTCATTGGAACCCACGCAGCCCAACTGCGGAATCTGGTTCGGATCTCCATCCACATTTAATAAGCTGTGTGGCCTTGGGCGGTGAACATAACCCTTAAGTCACAGCTTCCTCGTTTTATTAACAGTAGTTATGTCACGGGTTTGGTTGTTGCAGGTATTCAATTACATCATGCATGCCAAGCAATCATCCAGTCCTCAGCACATTGTAAACTCTCAATAAATGTTAACTCTTATTACTACTGGTATCATTACCATTACTGCTATTATTATCAACACCATCATCACCCCAGGTGAGAAAATGAACATAGCACCTCCCTTGCACTTCACCTCTGCAACTCTCTGTTGACTGAGGTTCTACCTTGGAGGTGAGTTTTAAAAAGTCCTCTAGGGGCCTGGGTGGCTTGTCAGTTCAGCCTCTGCCTTGGGTTCAGGTCCTGATCCCAGGGTCCTGGGATGGAGCCAAGAGTGGGGAGTCCAGAGTGGGGCTTCCTGCCTCTACCTTTCCCTCTGCCCCACCCCTTCTTGTGCTCTCTTTCCAGTGCTTTCTCTCCCAAAACAATAAATAAAATCTTTAAAAAAAATCCTCTAAATATCCTCCCCATTCTCCTTGCCGTATCACACCCCAAACACAGCCCCCCCCCCACACACACACACATTTCTATATTGCACCAGATTCTCAACATTCTAGAAAAGAAAATCTTGCTGTTTGTCTTGAGCTCAGTCCCCTGCAGTAAGTATCCAGCTGCGTTCTAATCTGTAACTAGTGACCAACCTTTTGCTTGTCTGTCTTTGACTGTTCGGTGATTGCTTGCAAGTTCATGGGTCATAAGAACAAGGAGCCACAAAACCTTCATAATGAACCTCTGGGAATTAGAACAAGCATAATTTTTATCTTTTTTGATCAGGTCATATGTGTGCGGAATGCTACACCGGGACGGTAGGGAAGGTAACCCATCTACTGAAGCATGTTGCTCAAACCGCCTCATTCTCTGATATTTACTGAACATTTGCTGTGTCCCTGGCACTGTGAAGTTCTCAAATAATTTCTGTTAGAGCGACAGATGAAATGCACAAATAGGATGCTAATGAAGACGTGGAAGTTACCACTCTCATTGTGTGGGCCAAGGAAAATCATGACTCTGCTGTAAGTCCCATCGTCTCATTATCTCAGACTCACTGCTTTCTTCTCAAAAGACTTGTGGGCAGGTAGCACCAGTAAAGTTCATCATTTATCAGCTGGCAAATCAGCTGAGCATGACTTGGTTATCTGATTCTCTATTTCAGAGGACTGATGGGTTATGTTCTCAGAAGGGCATGACAATTCATCAGGAAAAAGAGTGAGCTCGGGTTCCCAGAAAATGCCTTACTCGTCATTTTGAGGTTTCCATATCACTGGAACCAAATGTTAGCCCTGGTGGTCTTGAATAGCAAGGAGGATCCTGGCCCTTTTTGAGAAAGAAATAGGCTCTTTGTAACTTTTAAAGTGTGTTGATATGAAATCACATAATCATAGCCCAGATAATTTTAGCAATTAGGCATCTCAGTTGGAAGTGTTTGCAGCAAGTTCAGTGTCCAGAAGGTATTAGCAGACAAATGCCCGAGTTCCTTCTTAAGGCTGACCCCATGGATTCCAAAGGCCTCTCTCTCTCCCTTTTGTTTAGTGATGAGAGCTTTTCCTGCTTCCCAATACAGCTCCCAGTCTATGTGGGCCAAGTCTGTCGATTCAATGTTTTATTTTATTTCTTTCTGGAACCACAAAACCATTCAATGTATTGAAAACCTAATGGTGAACCTACTGGCCCAACTAGTTTCTTGATTCAGTTGTAAAATCAAACACTCTAAGGAGTGGACTGAGATATCATGGGACACAGAATTCTACTTCTTTCTTTCCCAGGAAATCAACCTCAGATGAAAATGTGAAGTAGGTAGAGTTTACCTCCACACACGGCCACCTCTGAGCCAACCTCCTCACTGCTACTTCCTTGGAAGTGCTCTCATGCTGCTTGATCCCTCTCAGTTAATATTACTAAGCTGCTTGATCCCTCTCAGTTAATATTACTAAAGAGTTGATGCTGGAGGATACATCCCCTCCAGTATGATGTAATATTTTATTCTTAAAAATTACAACACACACACAACACAAAGCAATAAATATCTCATAGTAGCATCTCACACACTTGTAATAAGATGACAGGGATAAAGCTTCCTAGTAGGACCCTTCCAGAACCTCTCCTCTCATACCAACAGACAGCCCATCCTCACTCCACCAACATGTGAGGGCTCATTTGTACTCTAAGTTCATAACCTGTTACCCAATTGGGGAGAGGGGCTTAATAAGAGAGATTCATGCTTGCTGAACAAAGGTTTATAAAATCTTATGAGGAATTAACAGATAGTAGAAATGCAACTCCTCATTCCTTGTCAGAAGATACCACGGATTGGAGAGAACATCTCTTTCTCCACCCTTCACCTGCCGCCGCCCCCCCCCGCCCACACACACCAAAGACTTTATGAAAGAGTAAGGGGAATAGAGAATCCTGGTATAGAAAGGCAGCAAATGCACCTTTGTTTGTTCGGAAACACCCGTGTCTCTTACTTCAATATCAAGAACATTGTCTAAAGAATGATTGACATACGGTAGTCACTCAATCAGTATTTCTTAAATAACCAAAAATGTTACTAATTTATCCACTTTTTAATGCTTTATTTTTGTTCTGGGTCTTGTGAATTAAAGCCTAAAGAAATTCTTACTCAAAAAGGTTTATGTATTAGGAGCCAAGAAACAGTTCTCCTGTACATTGCTTCAAGCGCTTATATCCACTCTTATTTTCCCATCTGAAAAATATTTTTAAGTATAACTCTACCCAAAATAAATGAAAAGTTATATCCACACAAATACTTGTACACAAATGTTTATAATGGCCTTATTTGTAGTCCCCCAAAACTAGAAACCTTCCAAATGTCCCTCATATGCAGAATGGTAGCTACGCTAACTGTGGTACATCCAGGCAATGAACATTATTGATAAAAAGGAGCACACTACTAATACATGCAACCACACAGATGTAACCAAAAGCATTAAGCTACGTCAGAAAGAAGCCAAAGTTAAAAGGCTACATAGTATGATTCCACTGATATGACATTTTTGTCAAACCCAAACTGCAGAAACAGCACTGCTGGTGGTTAGGGCAGGAGGAGCAATTGACCGAGAAGTTATAGGGCGATCAGTGGGCATAATGGACTTGTTTTACCTCCTGCTTGTGATGGTGGTTAGTCAACTGAACACACTTGTGAAACCTCATGCAGAAGTGAAGACTAAAAAGGAGGAATTCATACTGTATGCCAATTACACCTTGATTTATAATAATGAAAGGAAAAATATAACAATGTTCTGCAGCTCAGTAAGATGGACAGATTTTTGCAGGCATTCTTTTTTGGTCCTGTTAAAATATACTCCCCCCCGCCCCTTTTATGAGCTTTAAATTTGGAGCCAGCAAAGGTGGCATCTGTTCTGGGAGATGAATACTCTGCAGATTCAGGTACCTTTGAAGGGATTTGTGTTAGGAGGCATTATTGAGGGGACCAAGGATCTAATATTGTAAGGACTTCTGGGTCCCCTAATATTCTGATCCACCATAATTACACTTTTCACCTGGCTAGAGTGTAATAAGGATAAATTAGTTAATGTGTGCAGAGGACTTTGACAATGAAAAGCACCAGATGCGTTCTAGAGCACCATTGTTAATGCTGAGACTGGACTGGAGATAAAAGCATTTTCAAAGACAGGACCAGGGCAGGGTTTTCTATCAATGTGTGTTGATTTTCCAACCAGCTCTCACACAACAATTACACAGTTCTGCAGCTTTGTACTGGAATGTAGACATCTCAAAGGAAAAAAAGCTCTGTACAAATGCTACAGAAACAATAGTCAGGTGACGGCTTGGCCAACTGGACATTTCAAAGCGAACAGCAAAGGTGTACAAGTAAATATCTTGGAAGTAAATAGAGCAGAACATATTAGGAATTACAGAACATCCCACCTTATGGAACAGATGAATGTTCCAAAGTACACTGTATACAAAGAACTATTCTACTAAACGTTTATTATGGAGAAATAAAGAATATCTTTATAAGTAATTCCATCTGAAAGAATGTGATGGTGAAGTTCAGAACTTGATAGATTAAATTCCTTACAGAAGGCCAAGGTCTTCTTGGAGAGGTCTGCAGCTGAAGATTGACGTGTCCAGATTCGGCATTCAGATCTCCTCCCTCAAACCCAGTGAGCACAGTGCACACGGCTAAGTGCAGTCTACAGATGATCCAATCCCTCAAGCCACACTTTTCCTTCCAAGTTGCACTTATTGTGTGGACTTTTTTTTTTTTTATCTCTCTTTATTTCCCCTGCTTCTTCTCTGATGGAAGTACAAAGTAACGGCAAAGACCTGGCCAGAAGCCAAAGAGTCTGAGGGAGAAGGAGGAGAAAAGGGAGGTTTGGTGAAACACCCAGTGAGATAGATATCCTGGCCTTGAGTCATTAGACTTTCCACTGTAAGAGAACAATAAATGAACCTGCAAGAAAGAGAACAAAGGGACAGCCCTCATTTTTTTTTACCTAAATATTGAATAAAATCATTGGAAGGATGGGTGTCTACACAATTCTGGTGGGCAACATGGAAGAGTGAAAAATTTTATGAGTCCGGGTATTATGAAATCTGAATTTTGCCATTAAATAGCTGGTGGACATTGTGCAAAGCTTATGGTCTCTCTGGACCTCGGTTTTTTCATTTGTGAAACTAGAATGTTTCATGAGATAATCTCTAGGATCTCTTTCAGTTCTAATGTCCAGAATCTGTTTGTTCCCCTTTAAGGTAAAATAACTATTTGTGAACCCAGAGATAACCCCGAGATTTGTCTCTCTCCATTCCTCAATTTTTGACATAAGCTGACAGCAAACAGCACCATTAGTGATACTGCAATTGTTAGTTCCTTTATTTATTTAGACCGGGAATCTCATATTGAGCCTTAACTACACCCACCATTCATTACAGAATTAACAGAATGAAAAAAAAGAAATGCTATATGCCTTCAGGGTGAGGAGACTCCTGTTAGGAGATTGTTCCATAGAGATGAGAATCGTGTAAAGGATGATTTGGAAGTGTTACATTTAGAAGAGTAGGTGATTCTGACAGCCTGGTGTCTGGCACTTGGATCTGTCTCCCAGCTGAGTGCCCTTTGGACTCTTAGTCAGCTATGCAATGTAATGACTAAAGAGAAGAGTGATATTCTTTAGTGTTATGTAGCATAAGCTCCTTGAGAACACCAAAAGATCTGGAGGGAAGGAGAAATTGCAGTATTTCCTGGCTGACCTGACTACCTGGAAGCCACAACCAGGTAGCCAACCATCAGAGTAGGACCCATTCCAGCAAAGCACAACCTGAGTGGCAGTGACTCCAGGAGGCAAGGATTTCCAGTCAGGAACAGGCTGAAACTGGATGAATGTTACTGGTTCCCCAGCTGGAGCTTCCCTTGGAGGGAAGTCATATAGATAGGGGGCAGGTTGATATGAAATGTCCCTGGCAAGGTCCAGTTATAAGAGTGGTGAGAAGGATGGGAAATAATTGGTCCAGAGGGCTAACAAGGAAACAGGAGTGTGACCCAATAAAATTCAGGTTGTAGCTTTAATTCCCCCAGATTGCCAGAATACTATTATTTTCACAGAGAAAATCATAGGAAACAGGCAGCCCGGGGGGCTCAGCGGTTTAGCACCAACTTCAACCCGGGGTTTGATCCTGGAGACCCGGGATCGAGTCCTACGTCAGGCTCCCTTCATGGAGCCTGCTCCTCCCTCTGCCTGTGTCTTTGCCTCTGTGTGTGTGTATGTGTCTCTCATGAATAAATAAACAAATTTTTTAAAAAATCACAGGGAAGGAGCTACAATCATTCGTCTAATTCACTATGTAAGTGTTGCAGAGAAGTAGATATACTTCATGTAAGCAAATACTGAAAGAAAATCAAAGAATTTCTTCTCTGCTCTCAGTTGAAGGCTGAAACTGGATGAATGTTACTGGTTCCCCATAGAGAACATTCCTGGTCTCTATTGGGAACCGGGAGGCCCTTCTCAGACTCACTTTGCCCTTCTCCCAATTTTTAATTCCCTAATTTGGCTTCTGTCCACCTGTATCATCCAATGTTACAATACTACCTTGAAAAGTGTTTTTTTTTTTTCATGTATATAGTGAAAAGAACCATCCTATTCAGTTACACATTTAGAGGACTGAGGATTTGAATAAACTTAGACCCTAACTTCAAAAATATTTTAAGTCAGGGGCACCTGGGTGGCTCAGTCGGCTAAGCATCCCACTCTCAGTTTTGGCTCAGGTTGTGATCTTGGCTCAGGTCGTGTCGGGCTCTGAGCTCAATGTGGAGGGATTCTCTCCTCCCTCTGCCCCCCCCCCCCGCCCCATGCTCGAGCATTCTCTCTCTCTCTCTCTCCCAAATAAATAAATAAATCTTAAAAACATATATAATTTAAGTCATATTTTATATTTTACGGGATCTTATCAGGAAGAAATTTGATGCCTGCAAAATATAATTGCAGACTTACTTATTATAACAGAGCAAAGATTCATAGAAAAGATACTGAACTTGTTTACAAGGAAAATCAAATCATGAAATTAAGATTATCTTCCACACAGTTGGCATTATGTTGTTTTTAGAACTATAATTTCTCTCTCCTCCTCCCTCCCCCACTCCTCTGTCTCTACTTTTCCCTTTCCTTATCTCTAAGAAAACGTTTCCATAATATCATCTGACATTTTGTAGGGATTCTACGTCTTATCCACACCAGTGATGTCTCCCATAGATTCTGAAGCATTTAAGTGGTCCAGATATAATTGGCATCCTTCCATTCCAGTCAACAGACTGCTGAAACTCAGGAGCTGGAGGGAAGTGCAGGTCAGATGTTCCTGCTCTTAATGATCCCCTAGTGAGGTCACCCATCCCTTCTCTCATTCATTTCATTTTTATTTTTTCTGTTCAATCTTTTTTTTCAACAAATGTTTTTGAGTCCACCTATTCATGAGATGAAATGCAAGGCACCTTATGACTTGCTCATGACTTTTATCATGCTCTACTCTATTATCTTAACTGTCCTTTATTAAGGCATTGCTATGTGCCAGGAACTGGACTGGACATTTCACATGTAGTGTGAAGTGTAGTCCATTCATCTAATCTTGACAGCAAATTTGTGAAGCCTGTATGCCTACCCTATTTGATAGATAAGGAAACAGGCTTAGAGGATTAAGTGACACCATGGTAGGTAGGAGAGATGTGTCTTCTTGATTCCAATGACTGTTATTTTTCTAGAACATCAGAGCTACTCTGATTGAAGCAGAGTTCAGAGATTCAGAGACCCCTCAGCTCATACCCCCACTCCTTGTGTAGCTGTGTGGATCTTCAGTGTTTCCCAATTTGAAAACCACTGCCCTACCATAACTCCTTTAATCTTAACTGCGTAAGTTAAATCTTCTAAAAAATTAGAATAGTAGCTCATTAGTTGTATTATTTTCCATAGTGTCTTGCTCTAGGCCATGAACGGGGAGAGTACTCAGCAGAGAGGGGCTGAATTTTTCAGCTCTCCGTTTTAAGAACATTATGCCAGAGAATGACTGTCCTCCTTTATGAATTTCACAGCCACTGGGTTTGATGGCTGCTATCCACATGATGAGTGAATTCACTTTAGGTAAGACTTCAGGACATATTTTCTAGGAATAGGACTTCACAGCATCAGAAATTCCTAAAGGGCAAATCCCTTTGGTTTTTCTTTGTGTGTGTGATATCTCTAAGTAGAGTTTAGAAAGAACTATAGTAGAAACATCTAATTTCAATTGCTGTTTTTGCAAAGTATCCAGTGGGCCAGTGGAATACATGACTACCTATTTGGGAAGAGCAAACTGGTATTAGAAAACCAGTCAGGGACGCCTGGGTGGCTCAGAGGTTAAGCGTCTGCTTTTGGCCCAGGGCATGATCCTGGAGATCAAGAATCGAGTCTCACATTGGGCTCCCCGCATGGAGCCTGCTTCTCCCTCTGCCTATGTCTCTGCCTCTTTCTCTCTCTCTCTCTCTCTCTCTCTCTCTCTCTGTGTGTGTGTGTGTCTCATGAATAAATAAATAAAATCTTTAAAAAAAGAAAGAAAACCAGTCATCTGGATAAAGAGACATGAAAATTTTTACTCTGGTGGCTTCTGGGGATTGGGTGAATGGTCTGGGGCAAGCTGTGTAGGGCAGACATCTACCTTCACCTAGCACATAATCCAACTGTTGTCATGTGGAATGGCACATAGACAATTTCAGAGACTCAAATCTCCCTGGAGAACTCCTCAGAGAACTGTTACCCAGTTGCATTCCAAGGAACCCTGGCATCCCAAGATGGTAAGAGGCATAAATTTAGAAGAAAAAAAAAGATTCTATGGACAACCAATTTGGGGAAATATTTTCACTTACATCTGCTGTTAGACATTCTGGTCTAGGAGCATAGAAATACCCACAGGCCCACTTGAAGTTTGTTGATAAACCAGAGTAGAACAGGAGTTGGTAAACTTGGGCCAGAGGGCCAGATCCCCACTGTCTCATGTCATTATAAATAAAGTTTTATTGGAACATAGTCACACCCCTTCATTTGCAAATGGTCTTTGTCAGCTTTGTGGCTACAACTGCAGAGCTGAGTAGTTGTGGCAGCAATCGTGGCCTATAAAGCCTAAAACCTTACCATCTGGCCCTTTGCAGAAAATGTTTGTTTACCCCTGGTTGAAAGCATCTCATTTTTACTTAAACCATGTTTCACAAAAACTTGAATTTTAAAAACCATTACATCAACATTTCTACCTTCAATTTGTCTCTGAACTCCAAACTCTGATGCATATTTATTTGTCTTGGGTGCCTTGCCATATTTCCAATGTGAGAACCAATTCCCAAGGACTGTGGAAATAATCCTGATTTGTACAACCCATGAGTTCAGCCTGAATGAATGAACCAATACTTATCAGAGTTTTTTTCTCCTTTCCTATTTCTACTTTTGTTCAGATCTTTATTCCTTTCAGTGACATTCCCTACTCTTACCTTCCAAGGTTTTTCAGTTCAAAGAAACATTCTAAGGGACCCTAGCAATCACCACTAGTGCTGACACAAATAACAACTTTCACAGTCTTTAGCTCCATGTGGAGGGTGGCATGTTCACGTCACCACCCAATCCGGGCTCTATCTGCCAAGCTCAAATGGCCCTCTATTTAAATGTGCTAACTGTGACACCACTTTAGCAACATAAATAAGAGTTGAATCCCGACACAATTTGTCAATGAACTCCCTTGGGAACATCTTTCTGCAGAAGAAAGTCCCAGGACTGTTCCTTTAAGGAAACGTGTAGATTGTGCTTTTTGCTTCTTCTAATATTCAAAATTAAGCCCCTCCAAATGGCTTACACACTGAAGTTTATAACCTCAGCCTACACAAGTCCAGTGCAAAAAGATCTACAGCCTGCAGGCAGAGCGAGGAAGCTCTTTAAAGATGAATCATTTTCATAAATGAGTGCAGAGGGAGGTCAGGCCAGGGGACAAGGAAGGTTCCATGTGTGCCTGAGATAAGGCCCCATCCATCCTCCTCTTGCTGTCGGGTCTTGATGGGTGAACATTGCCTTGAGCTCCCATAAAACATGTTGTTTGCAGAAAACTTGCAGGTGGTTCATAAAAAAGTCCAAACTGTTACCATGAAATTTATCTCCCACTGCGGGATCTGTTTATAATAGAAACGAAGGATCTCAAATAGAAATTAAGTATCTCAGACTGACTTATATTGGCTGGGAGGATTGAAAAATTCAACCTGCTTCCCAATCGTTGCACTAAAAACGTCAAAGTATTTGTATTGATGACATCTTGACAAGATACAAGTATGTTCAAAAGAAAAATAATGTGCGTTGTGTGCACAGCCCTTTATCCCGGGGGTAGGAATAAGCTAGGTGAGATTTTATTGGGAGAATTTAATCAGACGACTGAACTCTTCATCACATTTTATTTCTGAAGAGTGTCAAGGATCTGTTATTTACAATTTTCCCATCTGTATGGTCAAAGTGAAAAGGGCATCTCAATTTTTTTTAAGTTGTTAGGAGATGTTTATTATCTTGAAGCCAAAAAGAGATTGGGGGCAATGGTAATGTTGGCCATAATTTGAGTTATCTCCATACAGAAATTGAAGGGAAATGCTGGGACAATTCACTTAGACAATTCAAATCCTGAAACCTCTGGTACTTGAAATAGAGAGATAACTGAGGGAGAAGTGCTAAATTGTGTTTGTGTTTGTAATTGACTCAATTTATCACATCACATGCACATATACCTGTGTGGTGGTTTCAAGTTGCTAGAAATAGTTATGGTCATAAATTTCAAATTGATGAACTTAGCACATCTACATGGTAGAACAAATAGTATGCTGAGAACAGTTTACAGAATCCGAGGATGTTAGAGCTGGAGGAGATCTTTGGGTGCAGGCAGCCCAGGATTTCTACTCCTGAGCATAGACATGGAAAGCAAATGTCTACACAAATAAGGCTTGCATGCTCCCTTTGCCTTCTCAGCTGCTGGGGTGCGGGTCCTCATCCCACCACCCGCACACCCAGACGTCTCCTCATTCCTTTATCCAGGGTCAGCAAGTGAAGTGGCCTGAGCAGCACTATGCCTAATGCCACACCTTTGTTTCACATATGTGTGTCATGAGACCCGCTTTAAGGAATATCAAGAAACCAGCGAAGTTCCTCCAACACCTCAATGCTGTTGTGTCTCACTTTTACCTGCCTCCAACCCCACACTCTGGCCATCCTGGCCATACTGAATCACTCTGGCCCACCCTCAGAAGAGGTCCTGTGCTCTCTACCCAAATGCTGCTGCACTCCTCCTATTGTTGTGCAAAATTAGCATTTTGTCCACATGCCGCTTCCTTGCTCACTGCTAAAAAAAACTTGTCAGTGGTCTTAGTTCTAGGACTTAAGGTTTTCCTCTTTGTGATAGTAACACGTTGAAAGGGGATAGATAATCCTGAGAATTCTGATCAAATGTGCTACCCCAAAAGAATGCATTTATAATTATGGAGTTTCGGGCATTGTAGTAACCAGAAGAGGGGTATATTTGGAATAAAAGGGTCTTCTCAGCCCTTTAAGTGACCTCTTATATATGTCTTATAAATACAGTTAAGTGTTTCAAATGTTAGGTTACAGGAATCTACCAAGTCATGCCCTCAACATGGTTTAGTTTGATTGGTATTCTCCAAAGCAGATAACTTGGGTATGAGTAATATGCTGGAAGGCAGTACTGTCTGCATCGTTGAATAATTGATATTTGCCAATTTTAAAATCGTCAACGGATAGGATTTCATTAGACCTTTAGTCTTCTCTACTGCTTCAAGCAGGATTCTATTTCAGATGAAACAAATGAGTTACTTTCCTAATCCTAAAACCCTCAATGAAAAGATTTCTCCTCATTCTCTCTCTCATTTCGGTGTTCAACCTCACACACTATCATGGGATTCTTTCTAACCTAAGCGCCTCCCATAACAAAGAATGAGACAAGGCCAAGACTCTTTCATTTCCTGAACAAATGTACTTTGAGTTCATCCAACAGACAAATAAAGGGTTTCAACCCAGCAAGAAAAAACAGAAGACAAATTTAAATATTTTTGTCAATCATGCTATACAATAATAGCACATAATAATAATAGTTAAAAAGTAAAAGTAAAAAAGTACTATGCTAAAGATTTAACTAAAAATAATTTACTCCTACAGCAACACTACTAAGTGCTATTATTCCCATTTTAAGAAAGAGAAAATTGAGGCTTGGGTGAAGTTACTTGCTCAAGGTCATTTAGCTAGGAAGTTTTTGATACTTTGATACTCCCAGCAGGGCTGGGAGTTTATCAAATTAAATTTAAAGCTTTCTAAAATGTTTTCTATATTTCCCATTTCTGTCAACTCAAGGCACCCACTAATAATTTTTATCTAGAAGAAAAATAAACCTACTCTGCATTTCAATGTGCCATGAAAATGTTTCAGTTTGTTGTCAAGCTGTCTTGGTCTCAGCTCAACTTCTGAAATGGTAGTTCTCAAAGGGTAAGTTTATGAAGGACACTAAACTGGACTATACTACTTCTATACTAATCATCTTGATGTTTTGCCAATTGAGGCTTACTGTTGAATTGCTAATAGAGTAATCTTGCATTGATCAAAAAGGAAATCATAAAAAAAAATATCTTGGGACCCTATTCTTTGCAGCCCAATGGGCCGTATTTGTATTTCTTCCTACCAGATAGATACCAGATAAACACTCCTGAATTTTTTGGTCATTTAGAATGGTTTTGATAACATTGATTTAAGTGAGTCATTGTCCTAATTGACTCACCCATTCTCCAAGCTTTTATTGAATACCTATGATTAAGCACAAAGCACACCAGGAAATAGAAAGATGAGCGCAATGTCAAACCTGTCTTCAAACTGTCTTATAGTCAATAAGGGAGGTAAGATATGAACATTAATAAAAATAATAAAAGTGGGGGAGGCCATGAGAAAACAAACCCCCAGTTTGGAGGCTATCAACTTAGGCTTTATGGTAGAGACCTTTGAATCAGAACTTGAAGAGGGAGAAATAAATGCACATCATATCAAAGTCTAGCAAAGCAAAAAGAATGTTCAATAAATAAGAACAAAAAAATTTTATTGAACAAAAAAATGTAAGCTGCATTAGATCTTGTGGCAGTCACACTGGGGTACCTGGGTGGCTCAATTGGTTAAGCAGCTGGCTCTTGATCTCAGTTCAGGTCATGATCTCAAGATTGCGAGTTCAGGTCCAACCTTAGGCTCAGCACTGGGCTTGGAGCCTAATTCAAAGAAAGAAAGAAAGAAAGAAAGAAAGAAAGAAAGAAAGAAAGAAAGAAAGAAAGAAAGAAAGAAAGAAAGAAAAAAAGAAAGAAAGAAAGAAAGAAAGAGATCTTGTGACAGTCATACAAAGGAGTTTGAATTTTATTCCCTCAGAAGGAGGAATTCATTAAGGACTTTTTTAATAGGGTGGGGATAGACATTAAAGTTTTGCTTAAGTACTGTTGGTCCATCTCACACCAACAATCAATACTTCCTGAAACAAAGAATATATTCAGTACACGTCAGCGCAGGGAATTAGGAAGGGAGACTATCAGAGCAGAAAAGGGATATTTTATTAGAGCCCAAACTAGGAAGTGGAAATGCAGAGGGAAGAACAGATGAGAAAGATCTTATAGAAATACAGTTGACAAGTGACGCCTCAGTGGCTCAGCAGTTGAGTGTCTGCCTTCAGCTCAGAGCGTGATCCTGGAGTCCTGGGATGGAATCCCACATCAGGCTCCCTGCAGGGATCCTGCTTCTTCCTCTGCCTACATCTCTACCTCTCTCTGTGTGTGTCTTTCATGAATAAATAAATAAAATCTTTAAAAAAAGAAAGAAAGAAATACAGTTGACAGAATTAGACATCAGATATCAGGTGATTGAGAAAGACAAGAAGGAATCTAATGAGTCCCCCATTACAGATAGGATAGTAGTAGCGTTATCCAATAGCACAACATTAGAAATATGATTTCTATTGCTCAAAGCTTGTCACTTTTGTAAATATTGGTCTGAAGCTTCCTAGCTCACAATTTGTACAGATTCCATCTGCTATAAAACATTGTATGATCCAATAAGACACAATAGAGGCAAATACGGCAGTACATGCATTGCCAAGGACATTTGCAGACCAATATTAAAACTCTCTAGTGAGAGAGGACAATATTTGGGGAATGAGGAAGAGAAAAATTTGCAAAACTGGTTCATTATTCAGACAAGATCGGGCGCCCTAAGGATGGTATGGTCGTAGACTTGGTTCATTATTCAGAAAAATCAATTTGTTCTAGCAAGTTACAATCATTCTCTTAAAAAAAACAAACCACAATAGTAAAAAAGATACAAACAATGAAGAAGAGTGGGTAATTAGACTTAATTGTAGCCTGAGTCATATTTTTGAGGAGAAACTTAGGAAATACAGTTTCAAATAAAGCTAATCCAGCCAAGATGGGAAAATGGCAAGCAAATTTCCCTACTGCCTGAAACAAAAAATGGATAAAAATATATGAAAGGATGGTCTGCAAGACCATGTATTATCAGACAATGAAAAAAAAATCATCATGAAAGATGAGAGGCAATCAGGATGGGCTCTCCAAGAGTCCTCACTTTCTGCCCTGAGAGTTTCTAGGCCACAGTGCAGGGATGGGCAACTCAGGTGGCATTTGGCATAGTCCATGAGTTATGGAGATGGAAGTGAGGCCCTGGAGAGAGCAAGGCAGTTCTGATCTAAGGACAAAGTATCAGAGAAGAAAGAGCTGCTGAGAAAGAGACATTTGCAGGGGATCCCTTCTGGTACTAAACTGAGTACTGATCATCTCATGCATATAAACGCAGGAAAAGAACCATCCAAAACAATTTAGAAGTAACAGAACCTGGCATTCACATAGGGTTCAGGATAGATCTCATGAGCTGGACTGGAAAGCTTAAAGATTCACAAGGCATTGGGTCAAATAATAAATGGGTCTGTCCTCAGTAGTGGGGTATAATTATTCCCAGAATGAGCACTCCTCCAATCCACCTAGGAAGTCTGAACAGCAACAGCCAAAGGATCAAACTATTTCTAAGTTACTTGACTGCAACCTAGAACAAAGTTCAAGAATGCTTACGGATATATATATATATATATATATATATATATATATATATGGCACCTAACAATGTAAATTTCACAATGTCTGGCATCAAATCAAAAAGTACCAGGCAAGCAAAGGAGATAGAAAATATAATCCATACTGGAAAGAAAAGTCCAATCAAAACACACTAAGAACAGATGCATATATTAGAATTTGCAGACAAAAACATTAAAACCATTATAATAAATATATTCCATTTGTTCAAAAGTAGAAATGGAAAATATTAAAAAGACCCAGATCCAAGTTCTAGAGATGAAAACATCAATATGTAAAATGGAAAACACCCTGGATGGTATTAATGGCCTATGAGATGTTATAGGAGAAAAATAACAAACTTGAAGACATAGCAACAAAAACCATCCAAAATGAAACACACAGAGTAAGGGGAATTTAAAAACAAAATTAAAAAAAAACCACTGAGCTGTGGGAAAATTTCAAGCAGTAAGAAACACATGTCTTTGGAGTCTCCAAAAGAGGGGAGTAGGGGGAAGAAAAATTATCTGAAAAAAAATAATGGCTGAAATTATTGAAAATTTCACAAATACTGTAAATCCTTAGGTCCAGGAACCTCAACAAATCCCAAGTATCTGACACGTGAAGAAAATCATATTGGAGGCACCTTTTAAGCAAATTGTTCAAAACCAGTGATGCAGAGAAAATCTTAAATCAGTTGGAGGGAAAGTTACATCCCACACTTCAATATATTAAGAATGACCAAAGATGATGATGACAGCATTTTCTGTTCAGAAACAATTCAGTGAAAAGACAGAAGAGCAATTCTTTAAAGAAAAATAGAAAAATAATCCATTAGAAGACAGCCATACCATAGCAACATTTATTCAGAAAAAAACAAACCCCTAAATCCTATAAATACAAAAGGATTGTGTTCAATGGTGAGCAGACTAGAAAACCCTTAGACTCCTCACCTGTGTAGCAAAAGATTTGAATGCATAATCTCTACCTTTTCATGCAGTTCTAACTTTTATGATTTTATTTGGTTTTTTATTTTTGACTGGTCCACACATCCCTATTAAAATCATAATAACCTCTACAACTTGGCATGATCTATACAGAATAAAAGGTACTGGGGCACCTGGGTGGCTCAGGGGTTGAGCATCTGCCTTTGGCTCAGGATGTGATCCCAGGGTCCTGAGATCGAGTCCTGCATCAGCCTTCTTCTCCCCCTGCCTGTGTCTCTGCCTCTCTTTGTATGTCTCTCATGAGTAAATAAATAAAATCTTAAAAAAAGAAAAAGGAGTAAAAAGTACCAGATTCCCAGATTTGGAAATATCTAAAAATTTACTTTAAATTTTTTTTTTTTGGATCTAGGCACCTCTAAGTAAGTGAGACGAGCAATACAAAGCCATGCAGTGAGTACTCTAACAGAGGCATGTTAAAAGATGCCTGAAAAGATAAAACCACACAGAGGTGACCCAACATTGAGGTTGGGGGGGGATCCCTCCACCCTGGAGAGGACGCTGACAGGGATGAAGTACCATGTGTGCAAAGGCACAGGGGTGCCAAAGAATATTCACATCAGTAAAGCTTATGCAAATGCCAAGAGTCCAAGTGCATCTTGCAGCCTGGAATACAAGGAAGCTTAACTTCCTAACAGGGTCCTGTTCAGTCACGAAGAGGTTTCCCGGTCCTGGTTTCCAATCTGCAAGTAGGAAGGAACAATGGAAGGACTTTCTTTTAGTACAAAAATGAATGTGTGCTTTTATAAGAAAAAAAAAAAAAAAAAAATATATATATATATATATATATATATATATATATATATATATATATATTAAGGCTAATGCAATGGCTCCCCCTCACTGATCTACCCAAGCTTGCTCCCCTTACCACATGATTTTAGGCAAATCATTTACTAACCAGTAAATGATCCTATTGGTATTTCAAACATATCACTAAAGTAGTGATACATGCGGATGGTTGAAGGTTGGCGATAAGGACTATTTTTCAATATCACAGCAGGGAAGAAAAAACATAATCCCCTAAACTAAAGCAAAGCAATGGCCTCTCTTTGTATGTCTCTCATGAGTAAATAAATAAAATCTTTTAAAAAAGGGGGGGGGAGTAAAAAGTACCAGACTCCCAGATTTGGAAATATCTAAAAATTTATTTTAAAAATTTAGCAGGGGGATCCCTGGGTGGCGCAGCGGATTGGCTCCTGCCTTTGGCCCAGGGCGCGATCCTGGAGTCCCTGGATCAAATCCCACATAGGGCTCCCGGTGCATGGAGCCTGCTTCTCCCTCTGCCTGTGTCTCTGCCTCTCTCTCTCTCTCTCTCTCTCTCTCTCTCTGTGTGACTATCATAAATAAACAAAAATTAAAAAATTTTTTTTGAAAAAAAAATTTAAAAAATAAAAATAAAAAATAAAAATCTAGCAGGCATAGATGGGGGCAATCCAAATCTGAAAGATACCTGCCTGACCCGGAATGTCGAGAGGATTCCCAATTGCAACAGAATGGCCATCAGTTGGGGTTCTACATGGCCAATCTGAGGTAACTTCTTTTGGGGGAAATCAAAGATTTTTTTTTTTTTTTTTTTTTTTTTTTGTATGTCGGAAATGACATTCAAGTCAGGTTCAAATGCCCAGATGGGGAAGATCAATTCAGTTGGAAGGACTAGCATAAGAAATGGTACGGAATGTGGAAGGTGCTACGTAATATCTCAAACAGCAAGCGCTCCAGGGAGCCTTAATCAAGGAGTCCTGCCTGGAGCCTAAGTGAGAAAACAGCTGGGCAGCACCTAGGACGGAATCCACAGAGGGCCTCTGGCAGCCAGCTAAGCTTTAGGGAATTATTGGCAGTATCTGGACAGGAGATGGGGAGTGTGGTTGGGGATGGATTTGAAGGGTGGGGGGCAGGGGAGCTGCTTATGAAACGGTTAGAATAGTCTAGTTGTTGGTTAATGGAGAGCTGAGCCAGCACAGTAGCACCGACAAATGCAGGAGACATCACAGAAGCAACGTGTTGGGGAGGGGGGTGCAGGGGGGAGTTGCAGGATTTCTGGAAAGCCAGAAAGCCTCAGGCTCAAAACTTATTCAGGCCCATCTCGAGTTTCTTCTTGTTATCTGTGAACTCCAGACTGGAGTTAGTAATCTGGACCTATTCGTGCCAGCATGTCCCATAAAGATAGAAAGGGAGATACACAAGTTCACAAATAGACATATACACAGATATAAAGATACACAGATAGGCTGATACCAAGGTACTGTGACTTACAGATTCAGGCACCGAGTAGAATCGGGAGGATGATGGTTTTCGAGTCCAGAACTCCAAAGCACATCATGGCGGGGGAGGGGGGTTCAAACTTGAGTTCCAGACATTTCTAAAAAGAACTCGGTGATAGGTCAGAGCGTGAGTGGGATGAACAGTTCTAACGTTTCCAAACCAGTTCTTCCATCCCTCTGCTAGCTGACATTACCAGTATAACAGGCTTCCCTGCTGATTGAACATAAAGAAGCTCCTCCTTTTCCCCCAAATGCCCCGAGTCTACCAATGTGCACACAGAAATTCTGTTTTAAGCTCTTTTCTAAATACACACACACATTGCACTCTGAGTGACATTACCTTGTGGAGTCAGCCACGCTGGGGCTTGGAGCCTAGGTGAAGTTCCAGGCATCTCAAAACCCCAGACTCGGGACACCACACTCCCCCCATGCCACACACACCCCCCAGCCTCCTCAAGGCTTTTAAAGCCATAATCCCCAGCTGAATGCAAACAACAACCTGAAGGGTGAAGGCAGTTTGCACGTTTCATAAATGCTGATCATGCTTGTAAGTCACCCCGGCCTTCATTGTGCAACAACTCCTGAATTACTAGGTAGCTTAGTGGGGTTTATTAGTTAATGCTACATGATACATAGTAATCGCAATTAATTCTATCACATTCAAAAGGAAGTCGCATAAGGATCCTGCACTGTGGTTTGGAAAGCAGAGGTAATTATGGCCCTCCCCTATAATTGTATGGTTTATCTCTTTCTCTAGGCATGCCACTGGCTGGTAACAATGGAGATGCTATGCAATGTTCATTGAGAAACCGGGGAGCCGGGTGCAATGGCCAAGGGATTTGCCCATAAAAATCTAAACTTTTACTGGAAACACAAGGTTAAGATCTTATCCACTGCAATTTTTACTAGAGAGATAAAAGGATTTAAAAGGGAGAGGATTAACACAAGTAATGGGAGCTCCTTTATGAATAAAATCCTTTTGTTTTTCCCAATTGATTTCAAATGGAGGGAGCAGCATCTTGTCTAAGATTTCCTATTTAGGAAGGTAGAGAAATGCCATGTCTTCTGGTGGGCTCTGGCTGGGTCTGTGGCTCTAATGGGTGTGTGACTGTCTATCAGAACAATTCTCTCTCTTCTGTTCTGCTGTCCTCACATAGTAGCGAAAGACATTGTGCCCTCACCAACCTCAAGTTTCTCACCTATAGTTTGGGACTGATAACAAACTTAGATTATTATTGAGATAAGCAAGTAAAAAGGCTTTGCAAACTCTACTGAAAAAAAAACCCAAACATCCTACCATATACTTGTTACCCAAAACACTACGATCATAGAAATACAATGTATTGTCTGAGAAATGCTAAAATGCATTTAATTAGAAATTTATGAAATGGAAACGATTACGTATTACTTTCTAAACCATTATATTTTAAATTCCACCATCGTCCTTGCTATAGGAATGCCATTTCAGCTGGACATTAATGTAGGTACTATTTAGCAAAGCCATATGAAAAAATAGTTACAGAGCTAAGTACAAAAATATTATGTAATCAACCACGGTTACTACTTAGATAATGAAGCAAAATATGACTGAACCGAATTGCAAACGCCTCTAGCGCTGTGTTCTCTAATAACCTTGCGTGTCCAGGGGGAGGAGGTTGGATGAGGCTCCCCCACCAGTTTTAAACCTTTGTCTTGTTAAATTGGAATATCTGTAATATTGTGTGGAACTCTAATCTCATTTCCTGCTGTAAAGAAACGAAATGAGATAAGTCTTGATATCCATTTCTCCCTAATATCCCACCCCCCAAAAAAGTTTTAGGTTTATTAAGGGGGACATGAAAGAGCTCTGGGAAGGGCTCAGTCGGTTGAGTGTCCAACTCTTGGTTTTGGCTCAGGTCATGATCTCAAGGTGGTGGGATCAAGCCCTGAGTCAGGCTCTGAGCTAAGCATGGAGTCTGTGTGAGATTCTCTCTCTCTCTCCCTCTCTCTCTGCCCCTCCCCTTGCTCTCTTTCTCTCTCTCTCTCTCAAATCAATAAATAAATCTTTTAAATAAATAAATAAATAAATAAATAAATAAATAAATAAATAATCTTTTTATAAATGAAGAGAACATGGAAATAAAAATTGGCAATAAAGAAAACAGTAAGAGAGATCCGGGATTAAGACTCTAGGAATTTTTTTAGGGCTTTGTTAGGAAACAGTACAAGTGTCTGCTCAAACCTGTCACCAAACTTAGCCTCTCCCTCTCCCAAGCTGCTCTGGATGAAAACCAGCTTTACTTGAGACTCAACTATAGAAGAACCTGTATTGTCATTCCCAGACCTGTTTAAGCCCTTTTAATAGATCAAGTCAGGATGGTATCCTCATAATTTAGTGTTGTGAATAGTACAAATAAAGCCTTCAATGACATCTAATCAGAGTATTTTCTTTTCTCTTCCCTTAGACCATTATTCCATAGGGGTCCAGATTTCCCCGGCCCGTCAGTCATTGCAACCACAAGCCGCCTGAGCGCATTTGAAAGCCATAGAGGAGCTAATTTGCCAAGATAGATTTAAAAGACATGAGACAGCTTCTGGTTGTGGTCTCTCTGGCTCCTGCCACACAAAGCAGAGTTCTGAAGCACACGGGGGATTTCTTTTGCTGCCGGTGAGCTATTGTTTAAACATCGATTGCCTCTTTTTTTCTATCATTCACTCTTCCCCCCACCCCATCCCCATACACTGCTACCACCAGTCTCAGACTTCATTCATAGCCCATCACCTATAAGTTGCGTGCTCAACACGCTGACAAAATGAGCCATTTACAGGTCAGAGCGAAGGGAGAAAATAGCACTCATAGATATTAACTAAGCCTCGAGTGAATTTTTCTTATCTACTCAAAAGACTTACATGCTTTTTATGCCAACGAACTCCGGTATATACAACAGAAAATGAAGTAATTCATGTTAAAGTAATTTCATAATGCAAAAATAAAGGACTATACAAATGCAAGATATTTGAGAAACCTATGGCGTATCTCATGAGGAAATAAAAAGATCCTGGACAATTTTTCCCAGCCTCAGAGTAGGTACAAGGTGATTGGTGGTCCAGGGAAGGGACACAGATTTCAGAACCAGGCCAGGCTGCAAATTCTGAGCTGCCCTCTGATTGGTGATCATGGACAACTTATTTCTTTCCTTTGGGCCCCGATTCCTTATTTGAAAAATGGAAATTATATCATCTATCTCATAGGTTGTTGGGAGTAATAATGAACTAATTTGTATAAAATGTTAGATGATCTCTGGCTCATAGTGAACTACCAATAGATAGTGAACACTATGATTATTTTGTTATTACTATTGCTTTGCATTCCGTGATGATCAGAAACAGAGTATTCTTTTCATAAAACATAACACAGAGTAATAACACCATTAAATACATATCTAGTATGAACTACATGCCATGCCTCTTTGTCCAGAGAAATTGAGGCACAGAGAAATAAGGCAATTTGCTGAAGTTCACACACCTAATAAACGGTGAAGCTGGATTTGAACCTGAGCCATCTGGCTGCTGAGTCCCTGCTGCTGATCATTAGACTCTAAAATAAATATATTTTACAGTTGTGGTCCTTTTGGTTGTTAAAAAAAAAAAAAAAAAACACCTAAATGAACTTGAGAAAGAAGAGTTTTACCGCAAGCCTGACAGAGGCTCTTGAGGCCACGAAGGCCAAGTTTCCAGTCACAACTCACAGGAGCTGGAGTCAGAGAGCAGTTCTGAGTTCAGGGCAATCCTGGGGCCTCAGCACCAGGGTGGCACACACTCTGTTCCCACACTCCAATGGAAGAGCTATCACTTCACAAAACCTTCCAATTCTATTCCCCACAGTTCAATTCCTCTGTAGTCCAACTAGAGATTCCAAGGAAAGGATTCATCATGATGCAGTTTAGGGGTGGTGCCCATCTCTGAACTGGTCAGGTCTGTTGAAGAGTCCAGGTCCCTGTACCAACATGGCTTTTTCCATTCACCCTGAGCAGAAGCTTTAGAGGAAGAAACTGTGTATTAGCGCTTCCAAGTAGACCTTTCCAATCCTGATCTCGTTAACCTCTTACCTTCTCCTCACAGGAAGCTGAGGAACAGAAGTTGAAGCCAGTCTTTGGAATCAGTGAGTCCCAAAACTAAACTCCATCTCCACCATCCCTGGCCATGCAAAACCAGACAAGTTACCAAATCTCTCTGGGACTATCTCCTTAGGTGTTAAATGGGGATGATTACAATAAGAACTGCCTTATAGGTTTACTTTCAGTCTCCTTTAAAGAAGATCTTATTTATTATTTGACAGAGAGAGAAGGAGCATGCACAAGCAGAGGGAACAGCAGAGGGAGAAACGGGGCTCAATCACAGGACCCCGGGACAATGAGCTGAGCCAAAGGCAGACACTTAAGTGACTGAACCACCCAGGCATTCCTACTTTGAGTCTTAATTATTTACTTATTTATTTTACTTTGAATCTTAAATATATATAAGACACCTTGGCATAAATCTCGGCACATAGTAAGAGTTATCACTATCCCCAGCTCAAGAGCCTTCATAAACTTACTTCAGCCTTTTGAGTGTTTAGCACTCCAAGCTCCTTTGTCTTCTTCCCTTCCAAATATTTGCTTTTTCAATATCCAAATATTCACGATACCCAAGGGACCAGAAAGTGCTAAGAATAGGTGCCAAACTCAGGGGAGTAAGGCAGTGTGTAGATAAGTGTCTGTGTCATAGATCCTGCTGAATGCCACCTATTTTGTCTTTTCACCTTAGTAACAGAATCTCAATTTTATTTATCTTGACATGGGACACAGATAGCATTGCATGTCCAGCCTCCTTTGCAGCTATATATGGCCTTGGCACTAATGCCTAACCAACGAGATATAAAACAGAGTTTTACGGATTTCTAGGATACTGTTTAAAGCAACCTTACTATAGATGCATCCTTTGCCTCCCCTCCCCGTCTTTCTCCTTCTCCAGCCTACAACATAAACATGTTGGCCATATTCCAAGAGCCACATTAGGATGCATCTGTTAGGGGTGACAAGAGAGGGGAAAAGAGAGAGAGAGAGTAATCCTGAGCCCCAGAAATCTATCAAAGCTCCAAACCAAGTCTAGACTACCCACCTTCATATTCCTATTTTGTGAGATAGAAACTTGAACCTGAGCCATTGTTAGTTTAGGGTATTTGTATCAAAGTATAATAGAATATAATCCTGATACAATAATTCTGGAAGTTTCCAAATTACAATTGAAATGCTATAGATCCATTAATCAGCAGAAAATGAATAAGTGGAAAAGGAGAAGATAAAAGAATGTGGATAGGAAGCTTGCAATCAGAAGTTATCTTCCTCAAAAAAAGAACATGTCCTATAGTAGAGTCTTTGTTAGTTTGTCCAATGGGATTAGTCTAAAAATTATATCTGAGCTGGTACTCCACATCTTGATACACAGGTAGATACTTTGATACCTACCAGACCCACTAATTTGCTGAATTCCGTGAGTAAATGGCTTGAACTTATCTTGATTCCTCTTTTCTTAAATGGACATCCTAAGCCTTCCCTCACCAAGATAACCTGAAAATCATTGACTTAAGACGTCACCACTAACATCTTCACACGATTTCTTGCATTCCTTGCTAACCAATTCTTCTTAGCCAAAACTATCATCTCTTATGTTCTGACTCTGAATTGAAACATAAGTTCAACCACCCACACAAAGTCTCATCAGAACCACAGGTAGAAGAACACAAGGCCTCCCAAATCTCCGCAAGGTCCAGCCTTGCATCTCTTGTGATCCATACTTGTTTGACTGATGGAAGTATATTATGGCTATAAAATCCTTATCCCATTTCAAAATTATTTCACTTCTTTGGGCCTCTGTTTTCTTGTGGGTAAAATGTTGCTTTTTCTCCAAAAAAGTGTCTTCCAAAATTTATAAAGCATTCATTCATTCATGCATTCATTCATTCAATATTTATTAGGCACTTAAAACCTTCCAGTTTCTTCTAAGTCTTTGAGAACCAAAAGTAAACAAAAACAAAATTCCTATTCTTATTGAGATTATTCTCTATTGGGGACACAGAGAAAAGAGTTGGAGGAAACGTTATTAAGTTATGGCCTCTCTGCAGGTGGGGCTGGGACCATGTGGTCTCCCTGTCTGGGGCCCAGCTGCTCTGTTAGGTTCTGCCAACAGAGGGCACTGGAGGGAGACTATAATGGTTGGGGAGGAAACAGTAACCTGCTCCTTCCCATTTGCCTCCTGTCTTCTGTCAACTGCACCCCAACAACTTCTCAACCCCTGTCAACAACACCTGATTCCAGAAGCTGCAAGTGTTTCCAATTTTCAGCTTTCCACACTGCACCTGGACCCCCTCAGAGATCCCCATCCCAGACAGGCAGTGCCCTTTTCTCAGAGGCTAGATTTTCAACCCATAAAGTCCCTCCTACAAGCCTTTCATTTTTAATAATCCTAGCCTCTTCCTGTTTTTTTTTTGTTGTTGTTGTTGTTATTTGTTTTGTTTTTCCTGCAGGCTGCATTAGTCCGTTACAGCTGCCATAACAAATACCACCCACTGGGTGCTTAAACAGCAGACATTTATATTCTCAGTTCTCAAGGCTGGAAGTCGGAGCTGAAGATGAGCACAGTGTTGTTTCTTTGGAGGCCATTCTCCTTGACTTATAACTGGCTGCCTTCTCCCTGTGTCTTCACATGGTCGGTCTTCTGTTTCTAATCCTTTCTTCCTATAAAGACACAAACCATATGGGATTACGACCCACCCTAATAACCTCATTATAATTGTTTGTCTCTTTAAAGACTCTATCTCCAAATATAACCACATTCAACCTACAAATTAAGAGAAAGACATAATTAATCGCAAATATAGCTCTAGCTGCTTCCTAGAGTTTACCACCTCTGTGAAACTTTTTTTTTTTTTTTTTTTTTTTTTTTTTTTTGGCTTTTTCAGTTCCCTAATAATTGATTGAGACTCTTTCATTTTGGGCACCTGGGTGATTCAGTTGGTTAAGCATCAGCCATTGGCTCAGGTCATGATCCCAGGGTCCTGGGATTGAGCCCCACATCGGGCTCCCTACTCAGTGAAGAGTTTGCTTCTCCCTGTTCCTTTGCCCCTCCCCTCTGCTTCCGTGCTCTCTTTCTCTCTTGTATGTGCACACTCTCTCAGATAAATAAATAAAATCTTTAAAAAAAACCCTGTTTCATATTAAACTTTCTATGTTAATTGAATTATGAGGTTTCTGTCTCTTGAATGGATCCTGGCTGTTACAGTATGTTAGACGATGATGGTTCTGAGGAGGAAAAACAAAAAACAAAGTTGAGAGAAGGGGTAGGAAGAGCAGAGGTGACAGTGGTTTTCAAGCAACTTAGGAAAGAGTTCTCCAGAAGGTGACATTTGTACAAGATGGAGGAGGTGAAAGAGCAAACATTGAGGCTTTCTTGGGGCAAAAGCATCTTCTGGCATAAGAGATATTGTGGTGGTAAAAGCACTAAAATTCCTGTTGAACTTGTGCAACATTCCTTGAAACAAGTTGCCGCAGAGCCCAGAGCTATTCAATAATCCTCGCTCTGAGGGACTGTCTGTCCATCACATGCATATCAGCCATTGCCAGTGGGTAGCTGGGAAGTACTCAAGTTATTCTCACATTAGAAAATAACAATCAAGAATGTTAGAGTTGGCAAGGATCTTGCAGCTCATTAACCCATATTTCCAATTTTGTAGACCTAGACCCTGAGAGATGAGTTCACTTGACCAGTTCCAAACCAGTGATTGCAGAACTTAGTCTAGTCCCTTGCTTCTCAGGGATCAGAAGTCTGTCTACAGCAACACTGTGTGCTTTCCACATCAATAATTGCAACAAGTGTTGAGTTGAGTGGAGGCAGATAATTAGGGACCTACTTCCACCAGGAATGTCCAATTCTCAGTCAGAATATAAAGCGTTATTGCTCCATCAAAATTTTGGGGGTGTGCTAACAAATCTTGGACACATACACGTAAAGGCATGGGCACTCGTTCACAGCTTAATAAAAAACAAAGATAATGCCATTGTGTGCACTTCGGTGTGGTTTTAGGGTTTCCTGGCACAGGATGCAGGTATAAGCCTTTGGATTCGCTTCCAGCTCTGGGCCTAATCTCAGCTGCTTCTCTGCCCTCTCCATATCTGTGAGGAGTATTCCTTGCAAAGGTGGCCTTCCATCTCTTGGAACAGTAAGATCTTCCACATTACTTCATTCTCACCAGGACTCAAGAACACCCAAAGCAGCATTACTAGCTCTTAGAAAACTGAAAGCCTAGCCAGTGACAGAATTGTGATGACAAGGAGAACAGCATGAGGAAACACACGGCACAAGCCATTCTGTGAGCAGTATTCAGATGCTGATCTTGCTAAGTTCTCAGTAGGCTATATGTGTTTCCGTGCCATGAAGATAAAGGCTTTTGTTTTCTTTCTAGAGGAGATGGCAATAGCATGCCTATGCTTACTGGCTCTGCTTTGGGCTCCAAAGCACATTGCTGCCATATTGCACACCAGCTGCTGACAGTGGACCCAGAGAAGTAAGATTGCCTTGAGGAATACAGGCAGTACCTCCAAATATCTGTCTGATACATGCCGTGTGCCTTCCTAGGCCATTGACTCCCATGGTGTATTTGGCTTAAATGGGAACCTCATATATACTACATTTTTCTATATCCACCAAGGTTTCATTTCATAACAAATATCATTAGTATCATGAACAAATAATCATCAATGTTGATTTACACACAGGGCACGGGGCAGGTGATGGCAACTATAAGACATAAAATTCTTGGTTAATGCCTAAGATGGTTATCACATAGCAGAGAACAGTGAAGGTTGAAAAGACTTAGATTTTCTAGTTCATTTTGAAATCAGAGACTCTGAGGCTAAGTTGGTTGAGTTACTCAAACTCACACAAGTGGGAAGTAGTATGGATTAAAAGAAACAAAGATTTTAGAGGAGGAGAAACCATGAGATTATTGTTGCATTGGGAAGCAAAAGGAGCACTTGTAATTTAAGCAAAATAAATATAACACCGCATTAAAGATAATTTCTATAGAGATATATTTTCATATATGTAGTACATACAATATTAGTTTTAAATTCAGCTTCCAGGGGTATCTGGGTGGCTCAGTTGGTTAAGTGTTTGACTCTTGGTTTCAGCTCAGGTCATGATTTCAGGACTGTGAGATCAAGACCTGTGTTGGTCACCATGCTCAGCATGGAGTCTGCTTGAGATTCTCTCACTCTCCCTCTGCCTCTCCCTGTGCCTTCTCTCTCTCTCTCTCTCTGAAATAAATAAGTAAAATCAAAAAATAATTCGGCCTCCATTATAAACATAGTTGAATATAAATTCAATGCCTTTGGGAAGGAGAAGGGCATGGGGAAAGGTATCTTCTACTTTATACAGGTGACAATACTAAATGGTACTTTTTATTATCATAAGTATTTCTCAACCTTATAACATTTTTTAAATAGATGAACTTAAGGTGACCATCAAAAAGACTCAGCCTGCAGAGGGTAAATCACCCTAAGCTAAACAGAAAAAAAAAAAAAGAAAAGTTTAAAAGCTGGCCAAATATTACATTATATTTTACAAAGACACTGTCCTTAAATAAATAGAAGATCCAACAACTCCCAGTGTCTAGAATTCACTGTGTATTCAGGAAAGTGGCCCAGAAATAAAGTCCTACAGATATAAAGGGCCAAAGGCAAAACATGATAGCATAAGAGAGAACCAAAAAAGAGGGTTTTCAAGAAGACACCACAACAGAACAAAACTCTGTTAGGACATTAAGTCTCCATCTCCAAAGAAATTTAATCGCTTTTGATTGAATAATGATAAGAACTGTAAAAAAAAATGATCCTGGAATTAATGTACATAAGCTTTGGCATATGTGTGCTCATAACATTTAAACCTCGAGTGTCAGTTGCTAATTTATCTAAATCGACATTCCTAAGATAAATTACTAATATTTACATTTTATTGTTAACATTTAGAGGGTTTTTTTTTTTTAACTTGTCTCAATATGTTTTGTTCTTTTTGTTTTTTGTTTTGTTTTGTGCTTGATTTCGACAGCATTTAATCACCAAGTGGACAATTTGGACAATAATATGGGAAAGATGAGCTGTGTTGGGCTGGGCATCTGGAGATTCTTCGGGAAGGGAGACTCTCGAGCTGAGCCTCAGTATTTCAGTAGCTTTTCTTTCACTGCCAATTGAAAGTGGAGTTAATGAAAAAAGTGGAGTTAATGAAAATTTGGCATTTTGCCCCTCTCTCCTACCCCCCCAAAAAAGCCATTTTTTTCCTTTTTTAATGCACCTGTCATAGTAGCTTCAGCCAAATATTTAGCTACATTTATCAATAAAATGTATACCATTGCTTATAATGTTGCTTTTGTTTATTTTAGTCTTCTAAGTAGTAAATATAGTTACACACACTGGACTTTATAAGACATAAAAAATTCACACTTTTTTTTAATTCACACTTTTTACATAAATATGGTGTTCAATAGTCATGGGAAAGCATACGATGCCAGCTGCCAATGCCTCACATGGTGTTCGGTCCATCTGGCTAACTTTCTCTCTGACCCGACACTCCTCTGGAACCCAGAGACCTCTCCCAGCCCACAAAAAAACAGCCAACATAGCAATTGTTCATGTTTTACATTGTTTTGCTTTTTCAATTTTGTTTTATTTTTAAGTAAGCTCTACACCCAACATGGGGCTTGAACTCAGGACCCTGAGATCCAGAGTCACATGATTTACCAACTGTACCCGCCAGACGCCCCCCTTTAAAAAAACAAGACACTTTTTTTTTTTTAGATTTTATTTTGAAGTAAACTCTACACCCAATGTGTAGAGTTTGAACTCATCACCCTGACATCAAGAGTCACATGCTCCACCAACTGAACCAGCCAGGTGCCCCCATGCTTGAGGTCAAAATATGCTATAACAGGCATCATGACTGATAGCAGAGATAGAAATTAGATAGATGGAAAAGTGGTTTCCTCTCCATAGCTTGTAAAATTCCAGTATTGTCCCTAATCTATCTGCTCGGTCAGTGGCTCTCCTCAGTTTGGCTCCTCTGCTACCATGTAGTGGTGCTCTGGTGGTGGAAAGTCTCCCGGACTCTCACAGCTCCCATTTGGGGGAGCACTGCTACAGTTTAGATCTTGCCTCCCAAAAAGCTCTACTCCTATACTGTTACCCCCCACTCACCCCATCACTCTCCTTACTTCGTTCTGAAACGTAATGCCGTAATGCCGAGTCCTGATCCACACAAGCACCTGCAATGATGAAGCTGCAGGTGTTTGTCTATCTAGAAGTCACCAGAAGTCAGTGCAAATTGGGACAGTTCCCCCCTAGCAACAACAATTAATATGTAGGAACGTGCCAGGCTCAGGCAGTGTTTCTTTCCAATTATACGTACCCAGTTTCATGAGGTGTTATTTAATTCCCAAGGTTTCGTGATAAATTGTACCAATGCCACTCAGTTTCTAAATGCAATTTGTGATTCTGTTATGTGAAAAGACCCTATATTAAATAAAAATTAGTCTTAATATTAGGTCCCTCTGTTCTCTGTGCAAGAAACTCATTGCAGAGCAATTCTCATTTACAGTAATACATCTTTGCTTTGAAAACCATGATAGCAGAAAACTGCGTAAAAGAGAAGGAAACGGAGCTTCAAAATGTCAAACAACATCTGTTTCCCATTTCTGAGAATTACAGAGCTTTCTCCAACCCTGTAACCCCGTAGCCCACATTGTATCTGTCCCTTCATAGTTTATGAGCTTTATCTTCAGAAGCCTTTCAGTAAATGAAACCTGATACAGAAAGTGAATCTCTGCTCTAGGTTCTCTCCAAGGATTAGGGACGAGATTTATTAGAACAACACCGTTCATGCTGTGATACTTTAAGGTTGTGTCAACATTTCAATTATAAACCCGTGCTTCCAGGGGTGTGTACACCCTGGAAAAGAAAATAATTCTTCAGCTTCAAATTTGGAAAGTGGGATAGTCATTTGAGGTCCATGTTTGGTTTATTCGAATTTTAAAAAGCTGCAGGTGATTGACCTTTCTAAGTGTAGAAAATTATATCCCACAGACTTTTGTTATTTTATACTTCAAGACCATTCCACAGTCAAAGCAAAAATGCAATGCCGAGATGATAAGTTAAATAATTAGGGCAAAGAAATCTAAATAGGATCATTCTGGGAAGCTGCAAAATGAGTCAGTATTTTAACATTTAAGAACAAGGCAGAAGCTATTTTGTCACATGCAGTAATAGGTCTGTCACATTATTCTTCTAGCTGTAACTTTAGGTCAACCAGGCGGCGCTGGTTTCTGCCGAGTGACCTGCAACCAACCCTTCTGCCCTCTAGAAGAGCAATGGCTCAGGTCTGACAGAAAGGTGTTGGGGGAGGGGGGTCAAGGTCAACCTAAAACAAAGTGGTGGGCGTGTGCATTCATCTTTGGTGCCCTCCTCCTTAGAGTTCACCGCCCTCTGTCTGAGCCGCCCCACACTGTCCCCTTAGCCTGTCATCCCCAATCATGGCTCTGGCTCTAAAACTATCTTCCTTGTCACCTGACACCATCCTTCACCTTGCCTGCTCCCACTTGACTGTCCAGACCACCCGTAAGATTAGGAAGCTTCCACCAGGTTTTTACTAATTACCAGGCACTGCTAATGCTAAGTCTTACGCGGTTGCCTATCTCAATGACGTTTGCATTTTCAAGGAACAAAGCTAGTGGAATTAGGGCAACCCTACAGGTGCGACGAAGCGACGACGGGAAGGTATTTTAAAGGAAGGAGTTTAAAAGCACTCCTCAATGTGGTATATTTTTGCAATGAAATATCATTTGGCCACAGAAAAAAATAAAAGAGTGAAATCTTGCCATTTGCAACTGACCTGGATGGAGGTAGGGAGTATGATGCTCAGTAAAATAAGAAAGTCAGAGGAAAACAAATACCATATGACCTCATTCACATGTGGAATTTAAGAAACAAAACAAGCAAAGCGGGGAAAAGGAGAGAGAGAGAGGTAAACCAAGAAACAGACTTAACTCTAGAGAATGTACTGTTGGTCACCAGAGGGGAGGTGAGGGGCAGGGGGAAACACGTGATGGGGATGAAGGAGCACACTTGCTGTGATGAGCCCCGGATGGTGTATGAAGTGCTGAATCACTGTATCCTACACCTGAAACTAATACAACACTGTATGTTAACTAACTGGAAATGAAATAAAACTTTTCAAAAAGCACTCTTTGAAAAGCATCACCTAGGGCAACAGTATACTTCTCCTGTAATTACAAGATTTAATGAATTTTATATTTTTCTATACTATGTAGAGAATTGCTTATAAAGTAGTAGTTCCATGAGGGCAGGGCTTTGCTGTTTTGCTCCCTGCAAAACATCAAATATCTAGCACCCAAAACACATTGTAGGTATTCAATAAATATTTGGCAAATGAAAGGAATATAGGAATGAATGAGCATATTATATATCCTTTTGTCAGTTCTGAAAGCTTTACAAATAAGTAACTTGCACATTTCCTCAATGCAGAAAAATATCTGCTAACATGAAGAAATGATGATCTTGGGACGCCTGGGTAGCTCAGTTGTTGAGCATCTGCCTTTGGCTCAAGGCGTGAACCCAGGATCCTGGGATTGAGTCTCACATTGGGCTCCTCTGGGGTAGCCTGCTTCTCCCTCTGCCTATATCTCTGCCTCTCTCTGTGTCTCTCATGAATAAATAAATAAAATCTTTTTTAAAAAATTAAAAAGAAATGTTGATCTGTGTGTTAGCATCTGAAGCGGGATGCCATGGCGGGGGGAGGGGGATGCATAAGAAATAAGTGAGTAACTAAAAGAAATACCTAAGAGCAATGTTTGTCCTTTTTTCTGACTCTTAAATATCCCCCAACACTTTACAGTGTAGAATTGGAAACTGAAACAAAGACAAAAACTTAACTTTTGTGTCTTACCAACTGTGTCTCCTGTACCTCAACTATGAGAAATATCTCAAAAGAAATACATACTTTTTAGAAGATTTTATTTATTTATTTATTTGACAGACAGAGAGAGAGAGAGAGAGAGAGAGAGAGAGCAGGGGGAATAGCAGGCAGAGGGAGAAGCAGACTCCGCACTGAGCAGGGAGCCCGACGTGGGGCTCGATCCCAGGACACTGGGATCATAACCCAAGCTGAAAGCAGACACTTAATGGACTGAGCCACCAAGGCACCCCAGAAATGGAGTATGCCTTGCTAATATGATCAACCAGGGTGTAAGTGCCTTGAACATGGCACGTTTTATGCCTACAGAGACCCTGAGTGGTGGATTGCACCAGAACGTGTTTTGTAAAGTGATTTTCTTCTTATGAATCAAGACTTTCAGCCTTCCCATCCTCTGCAACAAACATCTTATCCAAATGTCAATGAGCATTAGGTCTGCCTTCCTGTTCACCTGCTCTCTCTCCTCACTGAGGCTCATGCAGAGCCAGGAGAAAGGATAAAGGAAATGAGACAAAAGGCAGCCTGATGGGGAGATCTCCTAGGTGTCAGGATGATAGCATGTGAGTGTTTGGGGGACCTTCATGTATTGCTTACCTCTAGCTAGTAATTTTTCTACAGTGGACCTTTACGAAGTATCACCTTTATGAAGACAATGGCCACCCCGTCTGTTCATAAGGTCTCGTGCCACTGTTACCAGCGGAACTTAACTTGTCTACTTGACCCTTCTTGGTCCATCCTTGTTCTTGAACCTTTAAACAGCTAGCCCACATGGTCTCAAAACGATCTCCAGTGCTGATAATTTGTGCTACTCCACCCACCTTCTGTTAGGGCTATGTGACCTCTCTGGAGCATTATGACTGCACTCAGATTCCCTATAAATCTAATTCAACTTCAGTTAGCCTACAGACTTCTGGATCTTTCCATGGAAAGCAAGGGCGCTCATACTCTTCTGGCCCATTGAAAAGAGGGAGACCCTCCATGTAATCCAAAAATAGTAATAATAATAATAATAATATTAATAATAATAATAAATGTATTGTGCTTGTAAGTATTTATGTCCTTAGTTTTAATAGCAGTTTCTTTGTGAGAATAAGGGGGGAAAATATCTCCACGTCCTGGCACAATCATAGTCTGATTTCATTCCAGCAACTCACAGCAAAACAACAACAACAAAAGCAGGGGCTTGTTTTTTTTGTTTGTTTGTTTAATTAAATTCTTTCAAGCCGTGTGGAGCAATACTGCTGGGTAGATCTTGTAAGAAGAGATAATTAAAACACAAACAAACTAGTTCTTTCATTTGGAGTAGCAACCAGTGCACACACTCAGGACGCTAGCCCTAAGAAAATCCCTAAGGATCCTTAGTATGCAAACTCAGTTGGCTTTAGAAATAGGTTCGCCAGTGTGTTCGAAAGCTGCAAACCCCTTCACACTGGGAATCAGGCAAGATATCTCTGGAAAGTCAGACTTTTTCCGAGACACCACCAAAAGGAGCCAGGCAAATGAAATGGTCCCTTTGACAACAGGCTCTCAACAGACTTGTGCGTCTCAGAAAAAGAGCTTTCTCAGTCTCGGGCTGAGGTGAGGCCATCAGGGATCTCCGGGCTTTTCAAAAGAAATAAAATGGGAAAAGGAGAGAAAAATAGGTACACACTTATGCATGGATTTTTGCCAAAATGCTTGTAGATTCTGTTTTCAGATTCCGCATGTTATGTGATCTGATTTGGAGTGATGTATCAAGCCCACTGCACCACTTATGATGTTTCTTGGGGACAGTCGGGATAGTTGGCAACTGTACCAAATGCAGTAAGGTACATTGACCCATGTGTGTCTCTGCATAGCATTTGCAGCGAGATAAGTAAACCTAAGTTTGAACCCGGTCTTCCTGTGTGGTCTTGACAAAGTCACGGTTCTTTCTGAGCATCAATTCCCTCATCTTGAAATTGTGGATGAAGATACCTGGATGTGAAGGCCTACATCACAGAGCTCAGCTGTGATGGACAGTTCCAGGCACCTTTAAAGATGTCTACCTGGGCCTGAGACCTAGGATCTGCAGCTTTTTTTGCCCCCAGGCTTTCTCTGAGGACCTGAGAAACCACTCTGTTCAGGCACCAGCCTAGCCTAAAAGGCAGGGAGAATACAATCCACACCCCAGGCTCCTCCCTGGCAGCCCCGAAGTGACGAGGGACAGTCCCTGGATCAATGTCCAGTCTCAGGTTTATTCTCTTCCCTTCATAACCAAACTTTTCAAAACCTTTATCCACACAAACTCTCTTAACTTGCTCATCGTCCATGCCCAGGGGTCAACCTCAAATTCTTCCTAAGGATGAATGGTCTCCATAATAATAAATCCCAAAGGACTACCGTCTTTGTTTTAAATGATTTCTCAGTAGCATTTCACATTCTTGGTCACTCACTCCTTATTGGGTTTTATGTGATTCCCATGTTTCCTTTTATAGTTCTAGGCAGTATTAGAAATTTCTTTGTATTTCTAAACTTACTTCTTTTCAGTGCCCTTCCAGTCTTTTCTCCTTGAAATCAGTTAGGGCTCTTAGCTGCAAGCAATGGTAACCAAAGATAGATAACAAATAATTCAAATTAAGTGCTATAAGTAGCTAGGAAAAATACCCCAAATCATCCTCGGAGGCAGAGACCTTTGGCAGCAAGCCAAGCAATGGGCCCTGAAGCTGCTCCAGGAACATCCGCCGCTCCAAGAGCTCAACGTGGCTACAGCTTCACTACCTTTAACCCTGGTGCTCCGTTTGGTGGGGAATGGTTTTGCTGCAACCACTACAATCGCAAAGAAAAACTTTCAGGTATCTCCTGAACCTAGAGCCAGTGCAAGTGCAACTGGCTGGCAAGTCTACACCATCCACCCTACCTGCAGGAGAGGCTGCAAAACCAAGCATATGTTTATGACATCTGTCAAGTCAAGTATTCTGTCCCCCATCAGGTCTCATAAAAAAAGTGTAATTCTCCAGTCATTGAAGATGGTTTAGAGGCCAGGCGGCCAAAATAGTGGCAATTAGCCACAATCTTGCCAACACAAATCTTGTCTTACATTTTCCCTATATTGACTCTCAAATCTGGATTTCCGGCTCAGACCTCTTTTCTGAGGTTCAGATTCACGTATCCAAATGCATACCTGACGGCTCCATTTGAATGTCTCATAGATATTTCAAATGTAAATGGTCCAAATATGAGCCCTTGCTCTTCATGCCCATTCTCAAGCCCGAGATCCCATTCCTGATCCCCCAACCAAATCTCCTTTCCCATTAGGCTCTTTCACAGCACCACGTCCTTTCTCTCGGACGTGGATGACAACGTTCACCAATCTTTGTCTGTCTGTCAAGTGTAGGTCACCTATGAAGGTCCTTGAAGCTGTATCGGTTTTGTTCACCACTATAATCTCTGTACCTGATGGTCATTCCTTCCCTTAGCCACCCATTTTTCAGGGAGTCAGTCAGTCAGGGGATGTGATTTGAGCACCTACTACATTCTTGCCTTTGTTGGAGCTTGCACCTCATAGAGGAAGGTCTCTTGAATGCCCAGTAAGAACTACCTGCTGACTTCAGCCCTCCCCCAGCTCTGTAACGAGTCATTTCAGTCATGATGTATGGTGCTTATCTGCCTGCCTCTCTCCTCCACTGGACTGGAAGTTTGAAAGCAGAGGTATTTTCAGTTTATTTCTTTATCCTCAGTATTGGGCCTGAACACTAGACACATAGTAGTCAGTTAATGACTGTCCCATAAAATCCAAAGTCACACTTACACACTTTCACTATGCTGGGATCTGATCAACAAAAGGCTGACTTTAAGAACATTATTAGTCTTGTCATCTTTTTTTTTTCCCTTTTTATTGACTTTTTAAAAAAATGTCCACGGCAAGTATCTATTCACAAGTGCATTCTGAGCAAAGAGAAGGGAAGAGTGCATTGACAGTAAATCCTATCACTACCATTTGCAAAAAGGCTTCCAAAAGTTTGTGTTTCCATTGGCAAATGCATCCTGCCAGACCCTGAGTGTGAAATTAGCACTGGAACATATCTAACTTCCACTAGAAAGGATGTTTCCTTTTAACAAATCTGTGGGTTTCAAACAAATATTTGTGGACTTCTTAGAAAAATTGGCATCAGGCCTTAAAGACATAGACTGTTCATTGCTTCAATCCATCATGAAGATAAATTTGCAAATTATTAGGATAACATTAATTGTGATATCTATAGTTTCTGAATCCCTAATTGAAAAACACAATCTGACAGTAAACTTTAGTTCTTGGGTATAGTTTTATTTTAAGGCTTTACAGTTGAATTAATTTGATTATGATTTTTTTTAATTGGAATTTCCTGGACTTTGAGACTCCTCAGGAGGAAAAATGAGATTGAACATTTAAAGTAAAATCTGGCCTACAAAATAATGACTCTATAGTCACTATAACTGTGAACCACTGTAATTTTTTGAGCTATCATAAATTTTGCAAATACTGTACTTTATTTTAATCTGAGGCTACCCTGGCAAACAGGTTTGGAGTGCTTTTAAGGACAGCCAGCTGGCCCTACTGCCAAAACTTACATCCCGGTTCATTTGTTAATACCTAAAATTATGCCATTCAACTTACATTCCTTTGGCTTCAGATCTGGCTCCCCAATAAAATGCAAATATCCCTGGGAAAGGTTGTACTTAAAACAGTGACTACCATTTACCAGTAACTCTTATCTCAGTGTTTAAACATGAGTAGAGGTAGAAAAAGTTAGGATATGAATCTTAGGCCCACCAAAAGGAAACGAATCCAGGAAAGAAAGTCTGGAGATTCTAAGTCAATGAAATGACATCTTTGCCTGAAACTCTACCCTGAAAAAATAATTTGAAACACTGGGGATTGGGCTGTGCAAAGCAATCTTCCTATATCTGCATGTAGAGATGAAAAAGGAACCCACATGGAAATCTTCCTTGGAACATATACCTTGGAGTTTCTCTCATTACTTACCCAGTTATAATAAACAGCCAATAATCTCAAAGCAAACTGCTTCTGATGTCTGTCACTTAATACTAAGCTGCTATATTTAGCATTCCTAGATAAATAAATTCATTCCTGGCCAACACTGGAATTAAAGAACCCAAAGGGACTTTATGAAAATTCCCATAGGTAATTGATACTTTTAACTGAGTTAGTCCTGGATTAAATACCTGAAATGAAATGTGATGATGAGCTGTAACACCTAGGAGCCAACCACTCATGGCCAAAATCGAATCATCTGGACGAGGTCATCTTGCCTCAGAAAACCAAGTATCAAATATCCTATCAAACTGAAAGTCAAGGCATAAAGAAGAAAGCTGAGTTTAAACTCACTAAGATGATTTGGAAAGGGTTTCCCCATGATGTCGTTAGCGAACTTCACCTTGATTCCATGTCTTCCTCTGGCTATAGAGAGAGAAGATTGTTTTCCTTCTCTTCCCATGATTGTGGGTTTTCCTTCTCCTGCAGAACAGATAGTTAGCACCCTGTCACCTTTCACTGACATCAAGGGTCTCCACTTGGGGGTTTACTCAGCACAACAGACCCATCTTACATCGTTCAATGGGGTTGATAGTCACACTGAAGTAGACGTTCCACAAGGATCAGAAGTGTGACCTGGGAGCACTGACTTGTTACCTCAACACACCATCCATCCCTGTTGATTATTAAATGCTTGTTGAATGATGCCTCACAGTTAACTCACCAAGTTTTAAATTTTCCCTTCTCAAGACACATTGACTATTTGTGTAAGAGATCTGGCCACCTCGAGGTGGCCATATTCATGAAAACCTGTTCTGCTTAAAATTTAAGGAATTAGGCTCAACGAGGATATTTCTATATCATAAAACCCTTCATCATAGCTTACTTGTTGCTGTTGTTGTTACTCAAACAAATAGTGTGGCCTTGAGAATAGGAAAGTTAAAAATATATATGGACAGCACTGATACATGGCAATCTAAGACCAACTTTTCACAGCTGTGGATGAATTACAGACCATCAAGGTGACATCATGTGCCAATCTGCTGTCTGGTACTAAATGTCTGTGTCATCCCAATCTCCATATGTTGAAATTCTAACCCCCAGTGGGATGGCTGGAGGTGATGAGGTCATGAGGGTGGAGCCCCATGAATGGGATTAGTGTCCTTATAAAAGAGATCCCACTGAGCTTTGTCACAAACCCCCACCATGTGAGGGCACAGCAAAAAGACGGCTGTCTGTGAACCAGGAAGCTGATCTGTACCAGACACAGAATCTGCTGGCCCCTTGAGCCTGGACTTCCCAGCCTCCAGGGTTGTGAGAAGTAAGCCCTTGTTGTTTAAGCCACCCAGTCCATGGTATTTTTGTTACAAGACCCCAGAAAGACTATGACAGAGTTTCAGCACAGGTTTTATACTTCTTAGGATCTCCTAGGCATTTTGAACATTTATTTAAACCAGTCACAAATCAGATCACTTAATTTTTCCGTCAAGTTTGATTTGATGATTGTTGAATGTGAATGATCTTTTTTTTAAGATTTTAGTTATTTATTTGACAGAGAGAGAGAGCACGCAAGAGGGAGCATAAGCAGGGGGAGCAGCAGAGAGAGAAGCACACACTCTGCTGAGTAGGGAGCCTAATGTGGGGTTCCATCCCAGGACCCCAGGATCATAACCTGAGCCTAAGGCAGATGCTTAACTAACTGAGCCCACATGCCCCTGAATGGGAATGATCTTACTTTCTTATTTACCAAAATCATCAGCTCTAATAAATTTCATAATTTCATTTATCTCTACACCTCACTGAGCAAATTGAAGCAACAATCCACCTGGAAATGACTTCATAGGATTTTAAGTGATAAGACCGTTCTGTTTTCCAAAAGAAAAATACAGGACTAGCTCTTCTCCAGATCCCCAGATCCTTTCCTTGTGCCTTTTTAATCCAGATGTGTCCTACTTTCTAATACCCGAGGCATCTGCCTCCCACCTTCCCACCACAGCCCCCACTACACCCTCTGATGTTTTCATATTATTCCAGCCTTTTCTATTCAGAAGGAAAACAATTTAACAATCCAGGATTATTTCAGACCAAGACCAAGGTATCTGTGCCTTACTATATTATTCCTCTAGAACGTTTGAAGCTTAAAACATTCTGGAACCCACCGAACATCCATTGGTGGGGAAGAAGAGACACAGATACACAAATCTCCCACTGTGGGACAGACACCACTAGAGGTGTCTGTGCAGAGACTGTTCATCTAATCCTCACCGAAAAAAAAAACTTTTTTTCTGTAAGCCTAAGTGTCTCTTGAAGAGGTTAAATAAATTCCCTGGGGTCACATAACAAATAAATGTCACTTTCAGGATTCCAACCAAAATCTGTCTGACTCTTACTGTAGTGCTGATGGGCTTTTCACTATACCAAACCAAACCCAAATGAATCTCTGGTGAGGGATTTTAACACTGGTCCCTATAGGTGAGTGAGATTATGGATCAGTAAAGCCCCTCAAGATGCAACAAATAACCACATACTTCATCTCTGTGTGAGATTTCTCTTTCCCTACCTGAGTTTTTTCTTTCCCATATTCTAGCTTCAATGACTTTCCATTCCAAACTAGCCTTGAGGTTTGTTGGTTTTTTTAAAAAATGAATAATAATTCAGTCAGTCTTTTAAAATACTCTAAAGATCTCAAGGCACCATATAGAAAAATATTGCATAATGCACAATAAACATTCAGATTAGCAGGAGGGTACAACTGAGAACACGGGATTCTTTCTTCTAGTCCTGCGGGGAAAGTGGAAAGTTTTATCAAATGGAAATGGGCTCTTTCTTCCACAGCTCCAGACAGGCTTTCTTTCACTCTTACTGACTATGAAGCCGTGACTAGACCCCCACTACCACCTTTCCAAAATGTGCATGTATTTCTTTACCAACATCCTGCACATACCACCACCCACTCCCACCTCCCACAAATCATGAATCCTCACTGATTGTCCAAAATGCTTTAAATCCTCGAGGAAACATCACCTAGGTCCTCCAGGGGCAGTTAATGTACCCTGTTGAGAGTGTGTCATGCAGTCTATCTGATCGTGAGCTCCATCTTGATGACCATCTCTAGGTCCACTGGAGCCCAAGTGAGAAGGGAGATTGAACCCAAGGGGGAACTGTAGCACATAGGCATAGGCATGAAGGTGAGTAAAAATATCAATGGGGGACTGTTCTTCTAAGTCACCTCCAGTGTTATGATTGAGTCATGTTCCTCCTTCCCTGGAAAAAAAGATATCCTGAATCCCTGACTAATAGTACCTCAGAATGTGAGCTTATTTGGTGACAAGGTCTTTACAGAGGTAATCGAGTTGAAGTGAGGTCATTAGGGTGAGTCCTCATGCATTCTGACTTCTGTCAGAAAATTTGGAAACAGAGGCAAACTTGCATAGAGCCGGAAGACAATGTGGAGGGACATAGGGAGAAGATGGCTATCTACAAGCCAAGGAGAGAGGACTGAAAAAGACCCTGTTCTCAAGACTGTCAGAAAGAGCCAACCCTGCAGACACATTGGTTTTGACTTCCAGCCTCCAGAACTGTGACAGATACATTTCTGTTGCATAAGTCCCCAGTTGGTGGCACTTTGTTATAGCAACTAGCAAACTAAAAAACCAGAAGACTAGTTAACATACCTGGACAGTTGATGGTTGTCCTGGAAAAAAAAAACCCAGAATTATATTATCTTCTGAATGCCAAAAGAGAAATGACTTGAAATAAATCCTCCAACCCATTAGGTGGTGTTTCTTTCCCAGGAAAATGAGGTGAAGACAGCTGTAGTTTTATCCCAAGGTCCCAAGTGAGATGCTAGCTCTCATATCAGGGTGGTCTAACTATAGAGAGGAGTTCTGGAACTAAAACCCATTTAGAGGAAAAGCTTAGGTAATGTATATCAACATGAAGAATCTTCTGAGATTCTTCACAAATGCTGCTGTGTGTTTCCATTAGAGTGCAGGGTTGCAAAGGGCAGGAAAGAGCACCCCTCCTTGTGGGATCAAGGAGACAGTTACCATCTTGGTCTGGAAGAGGTTTCTAAAGACAAAAAGACAATCAGATGTGTTTCTCATCTTCCAAATGGAGTCTAACTATGTGGGCCGATAGATAATAAATTCAGGCATCTTACATAAATTCCTTTACTATGATCTTGCCAAAGATTTAGACTTTTGGGTAGGAATTTCCTTTGAGACCAGTGGAAGCAAGGGGAAGAGTACAACCTTAGCCTTGCTCCATCTGTAATGTCCCCGGGCAACTTGACGGAAATGTGCACTGAGTTTACAGTTTGGACCGGATTTCAGAATCTGCAATGTGTTCTCTTGCATGGTGACTCTCAATAGACTCATAATGTGGACCCAAAGGCTTGATCAAATTGTGCCTGAGGCTTACCATCCACCACATAGGGATGATATTATCGGATTATGTATTAAGACCATTGGCTGAGCAGCATGCTAGAGAAAAATAATTGGTAAACAAATACCAAAGCAGGAAATTCTGTGAATTGTTCCAGTCATCTCGCTACACAGGCAGGAGAATGCACGTCTCAGGAGAACGCACGTTGTGCAGTGGGGACCTTATTTTCCTCTCTATACGTGTGTCTTGGGTCCTGCATTTATTTCTGGTGGCTGGTATCACAAATTATCACAAGGTTGGTGGCTGAAAACACAGAAATTTATTCTCTCACAGCTGAGGAGAGCAGAGGCAGGCCATCAAGCTGTTGGCAGGACCACACCGTCTCCAGAGGCTCTAGGAGAGGCACCATTCCTTGCCTCTTCCAGCTTCCGGTGGCTGGAGGCACTTGCTGGCCTGTGGTCCCACCATTTCAATCTCCGCTTCCACCTTCACATTGCTTTCTCCTCTGTGTGGGTCTCTGTCTGCTCCTACCTCTCTCATAAGCAAACGCATGGTTGCATTTAGGGCCCAGGTGGAAAATCCGAAATGAGCTATTCCTCTCAAGATCTTTAAACCAATCACATGTTTTGCAGTATAATATATATAATATATAATTTAATATATAGTATATATAATACTTATATAGTATATAATATATATAATACATATAATTGCATATTATACATATTATTATATTCATTCTCTTACCATATTCATGGTTTCCAGGGATTTGGAAGTGAATATAGCATTGGGGAGAGGAGGAATGGGGAAGGTTCATTTTCATTTTCTCCTGCCTACCGTAGACCTGAACCACAAAGCCTAATTTAGGATTATCTTTGGAAACCTATCTCCCAAAGATGACCACTGCCCCTTAAGGGATTTTCATTTCAGCCCTAATCCCAGATCTCACATTAAACTGTATTTGAAACATGTGAGATGAAGATGCCAATGTTGACTGGAGTTATGCCCCTCCTTCTCTCCTCTCTTTGTGACAACTAGCCAGCAAGTTAGCAAAAATGGAAAAAGTAGTTTTCATTCATCCTAATTCTGATAAGAGCAATAAGAGAAGCTAAGATTTCAATCCTCTGATTACGGAGGGTCGTAGGTGGGTATATGAAAGAACATATAAAAACTGCGTTTATGAAACACCTTTGCTTGTCCCTGGACAATCTACCACTCAGAAAATGTGTGCAAAGCTATGACTTTTTCTCTTCAGTTGCCAGGCTCAGAATGAAGCTCTCCCTATGAAAGTATAGTTTTTATATCTCTACTTGCTAGAAAGCTCTACTGCTCAAATACAATTTTTCTCCAAGCTTTTACAACAGTACAAACGTTTTTCTTTCTTTTGCTATTTCTTTTTAACTCTCAATCACCCAAATCCTTCTTTCTCTAAAATCACACAGCGCAGAGGAAAAATCTGTAGGAAAGTAAGAATTTCTAAAAGTATTCTGGAAACAATTCAAATTTGCTGTAAAGTATATCTCATAATTTTGCCAAAGGTGATGTCTAAGGGAATTATAATTATATGATCTAATAGTTGAATTAAGGAACTATCTGGGAATGAGCATAATTTAGGATTTGTTACCCATAAGTGAATATAGAGGTGTAATGTTGTTTTAAATAGTATATAAATGTACACATGTTATTTAGAAGTGTGGTTTGAGATCAGGAATCATTTGCTACCCTTGGAGGAGCAAGGCTATAGAAATTCAGTGGTCCTCAACCCTAGCTATCTGTTAAAACCTTCTGAGAGCTTTCTGAAAAATACCAGTGCTGGGCCCAACCCCAAAACAGCCAAAGGAGAATTTTCTCTGGTGATTCTAAATGTGGAGACTCTGTTGAGAACCACAGAGTCAATGTTGAGTTTAGGCATTCATACCCTAGAGAGTGAGGTGGCCTGCCTGTTGTCTCCCATGTGTGTGCCTTAGAAAACACAAGGAAAAGGCTGTAAACAAGCATCAAGAAATAGTAAATAATTTAAAATAAAGCGATTGTAAAGAAGAACAAGGGTAGGGGGCTGCCAGGAGCAGAAGAAATGCAAGAAGTGTTGCCAAGGGTAAAGATTGTGGAATGATGTGCAGTCCCCTATGAAAATGTAAATCTTATTTAAATCCTTTATCACCCAACTGTGTGGGTACTAGGGAGCTGGCTTTGGAAGAATATATCTATGGAAGTTCTTACTAGAAGTTTGAGGGAAGCAGGATGGCAACAGACTCTGAAATTCCAGAACTGGATAGTTCGGAAAATCCCCTGGAGGTGAAAATGAGGGAATCCCCATAGAAAGTGGTTTTACCAAGCTGACCATGTTTGTGTATAATTTGATCATCGCTTGGGTATATTCTTCTGAAAGTGGCTGAGTTGAAATAGTTTTATCATCAGATGGCAATTCCCGCCAATCTCCTGTCATCATTTTCTATGTATGGACGATCATGGTTCCTGCAAATAAAAGAGAAAGAGCTCAAAAAGTATTTTAAACTAACTCATGGCAGTTTTGCTAAAGGAAGTTTTTTACTTTGATTTAGAAAATCACCTAGATATTACTTGATTCATATCGAAATGAACTGGTGAACTGTGGCTTCTCTTTCTTTCCAGGGGATCCTCCCCTGGCCCTCTGCGCTCTCAAACTCTTAGCCAACGTTTTTTTTGTTTGTTTGTTTTGTTTTGTTTTTTGTTTAGTTTTTTTTTTTTTTTAAGATTTTATTTACTTATTCATGATAGACATAGAGAGAGAGAGAGAAGCAGAGACACAGGCAGAGGGAGAAGCAGGCTCCATGCAGGGAGCCTGATATGGGACTGGATCCTGGGACTCCAGGATCGCCCCTGGGCCAAAGGCAGGTGCTAAACTGTTGAGCCACCCAGGGATCCCCTTAGCCAAAGTTTTGGTGTGCTAATTTGCTCATCAGTAGCCACTAGCCTTCCCCAGTTTAATTAATAAATATTTAGTTTTGACAAGAGCGGCGTAAACAGAAGTCTAATTCATGAGTTTGAACACTGTTTATCCCCCCACTGTGACCCTCACTTGAAACTGGTCCTGACTCTTATCAGTAGGCACTGTTTTTTTTATGCCTTTTAATTTGCATATCAAATATATCATTTTAAGCAGGCTGCTCTCAGCCATTGCTTGCGGGCAGTTACGGAACCAGTTGCCCACTGGAGCTGCAGAGAAACATCTGTAAACCACTGTGATTACAGGAGAAGAAAGGGGGGCCGGGATTATCCTTGCTTCCCATTTAGATTCTGTTCTCCAGAAATCAAGATCTTTCTCATGTCCCGCTTCTGTATGCTTAATTGATTGGCTGATGGACTTAGTTTTTAATGGAAGCATCTACTTTCTTGAAATCGGAATGCAACACAGGATTCTCCAACATTTAAACTTTGAGCTTCCTGCCACCAAAATCTCACTTGCACCCCTGTGGATGGACGCCTCCTCGGAGTGTCAGGGTGACTCAGCTGAACTGCATCCTCATTATGGAGATTGGACTCACACTGGGAAATCGGTGGCCTTCCTTGGATGTATCTACCCTTGAAACAACTTCTCCCTAAATTCCAAACAGGATAACGGTGGCTGCTGATTCAAATCAAGTCCCGTTGTTCTGTAGTGCTCGGGAATTTGGATTTACAGAATTGGGAGGGCCATAATTCTATCCCTACCTTTCAGATTTGATCTGCCAAATTTACCAATCCACCCCCTGGCCAGGATCCACGTTGTCATTTGTAGGACACCCTGTGCTGGTTAGATTATTCAAATGTAATATTCAAAACTCTGATAGAGTTAACACTATTTCAAAGATTTTGGAATTGTGTTTCAAAGCTGTTTTTATTTGTATGACCCACTTCTCTAGAGTGCATTTTGCAGATGTGATCTTCAGGCACTTGAAAGCAAGATAACCAAGCAAGATGTGCCCCTGAGGCTGATGTCTGACTTTTTAGAACTCCACACAGAGCCCCAGAAGCAAGAATTAGGAGGAAAAGAATACTATCATGGACTGCATTAATTATGCACCTAAAAATAACATTGTGTCCTTTCTTTAAAAAGAAGTGAAAATATCACAATGTAAAGCCACATGTCACATCTAGTCAATGTACTAAATGAACTAGGCAAGAGCACTGGAAAATGGCACTGTGGTTCTTTCTTTCTTTTTTTTTTTTTTTTTTTTTTTGAGACAGTGAGAGAGAGCCCACTTGCAAGCAGGGGTAGAGCTTGGGAGAGGAGGGCAGAGGCAGAGGGAAAGAGAGAATCTTAAGCAGGTTCCACACCCAACACCAGGCTCCATCTAATGCCCCTGAGATGATGACCTGAGCCCAAGTGAAAAGTTCACCTCTTAACTGACTGAGCCACCCAGGTGCCCCTGTGCTGTGGTTCTTTATCAAAAGCATGATTATCTGGTTCAGTGTCAAGAGCACTAGAATTGGAAGCCAAAGGTCTGAGTGTTATAGAAACTCTATCACCAACCATCTGCCGTTTGAGAAGGTTCTATCCACTCTCTGCACATCCATTCCTTCATCTGTAAGAGGAGACACTTGGAGTACATTCACATGCATTAAACTGTGTACCTCAAGAATGTTCTCAAGCTCTCCTTCAAAAGGTTTATGTGGTCAAATAATTTTGAGATATCATCATATTTCTTACGCATGTAATCGTGGAGATTTGCGATATGCATTAGTATATCAAATGCATCCTTAAGACATTCTCATTAAACCTTTCAACAAATAAACCAACTTAATTGTCGCTTCCCCTACGTATTTTGCTGAGAATCCTGTGTGTGTTTGAAACAGTTCTGCAGAGCCAGACAAGATTTTTCAAAGGGCCTTCCAAACTGTGATCAAATAGGCAAGGCATGCTAACAGATCATGGAGTGTGGTGGTTGAATGTGGAATCTCAGAAACTAGACAGCATGGGTTCAAAGCCATAGCTACCTTACCTCCTAGCTTTGTGACCTTAGGTCTGTTATTTAACTTTTCTTTACTTGGTTCTTTCATCTGGAAACCTGAGATAACAATGTGATCTATTTCATAGGGACAAGATGAGGATTGAACGAGTTAATATAATAGATCAAATCCTTAGCAGATTGCCTAACACCTAGTAAGGGCACTAGAAGTGTTACCATGATGGCAGCAATATCACAAATTCTTGTTAAATGTAATAATCTAAGAAAAGGAAGAGCATTCATGAAGGGAATTGACATTTGCTAAGCATCGATTATATGCCGGATTTTATACACACATAAAATCTCATTAAAACCCCATAATAAAATTAAGATCAAAATATAATTATTTCATTTTACAGGTGAGTAAAATAAAATTTGAAGGTATTAAGGTATTTGCCTGATATTACCCAGATATTAAAGTGGAAAAAAAATTAACCCCCAATTCAGGTATCTATGACTTCAAAACCCAAGTTCTTTCCACCATATTATACTGCTTTAAGGGTGAAAAGTAATAACCTTTCTATCATTTTATAGATAGAGAAATGAGGCAGAGAAACTAAAATATGTCTAGGATCACCCAATAAGTTTCAAATTAGAAAATAATCCATATTCTGCTATCCACCCCTGTAACGTGTTCATCACTGAACCCCAAATGCAGAAGGACACATGCAAAGAGTAGAGGGAACTACTTCTAATTTTGATCTAGTGACCATTTTTTTAACATTAAGATGATTTTTGTCTCTTAATTAAGTACCTACTGTATGTATTATGTCCCATTTTAGCAGAGATTTTGCTCTCCCCTACCTAACTCAGATTATGTTTTTAGAGAAGCATAGACATTTAAAGGTCAAATTAATTCTACTGCCTCCAGAAAGGATTGGATCAAAATAATTCTCAAACGATAATCCTTTACCCTATTCTACTTTTAAATATTCAGAGAGGAAAATTCTGTGACTTTGGTAAAAAAAAAAAAAAAATCAAACATTAATAATATATTTAAAATTCCGTAATATGCAAGGACCTTTGAGACATTTGTGAAAATAAAAACACATTAATCAAAAGAGAGAGAGAGAGAGAGAGAAATAGAATAAAATAAGAAGATGAATTGATTTTCCAAGATGAGGTACAGTATTGTGCATTAAGAACTGAAATTCAGGACCAAGGACTTGGGGAAGTAATTTATTGGATATTAATCTTCGCTTTTAGCAGGCAAGGCACAACTTTACTTAGATATGTCTGCTGCATCCAAAGTTTTAAAATATGAGGTCAAAAATATATCCCTGCCACATATCCCATACTGCCATTCTGCTTGGTTCATCTTATCGCTAAAACTGGTTTTTTACAGCAATGTCAAAGATGATAGAGCTTAGAGAGATTTCCATTTTGCAAGTAAAAAAGGGCAGACAGGTGGTGCACAGCCTGCAGTGTACTTAGATGGAGCAGCCAGCTGCTTAATCCCCATCATCAGAGCCTATCCTGGGACCACAGGGCATCTGATTGAGCGGGCAACGTGCAGAGAGAGGGAGGGGCGCTCAGAAGGTTTCTCAGCATCTGAAATTCTCCATTTCTGCTCAGGGAGTGAGATGAGAGATGGGGACAGGTACTCCCATTTGGATGGGAGAAAACAATCTCTTTCTTTGCGAATTCATGATGATGAGGATCCCATACAGCGAGGGACACAGGACTTCCATTAACCTATGCAGCAGATAAACCAGGGATCTGTCTACACAATACAGCCAACAGTTTGAATTTGGACAAGGGATGCAGATGCACGAGGGTGTTCATTGCAAGTCCTATCCTATCGCTTTGCTCTGCTTTCACAGAGACATCCACTGGAATTCGTGGGCTGTCCCCTGGCAATTGTGGAAAGCAATGTCCACTTCACAAATGAAAATGTTTTGGCCAAAGTCTGTACTTTGGCTGCAAGTTCCTCATTCTTAGAGAAGCAGTACCTGTTGGGGATTTTTCCTTCCGGACTGAGAGAGATAAAGATTGATCTTGGTCCCGGGGGTGTATGGCAGGAGCTTTCTTTCCAGAATGAAATAAATAAATAAATAAATAAATAAATAAATAAATAAATAAATGGAAAATTCCTGAGATCCTCAGATTTTTGTAATGCAAATGTAAAAGAATTCTTGCTTCACCTGAGGTTACCATTAAAGGCAAATGTAAAGCGAAGTGGTGGTTTCTGGGAGAACTAGGACATACTCTAATCTCATTCATGTTATACAAGGTCCAAGGACCTTTCCAAAAGCTGACCTTCAAACGTGCACTTGAATGAGAGCAAAGAGAACTGGAGGCTTCTTGCATTTCTCCTCATGCTTATTTCTTACGAATCTTATCTACAGTGTAAAATGGCCAAATCCATCCTTGGAGAAACACATCCCCTGTTTATCTGAGTGAGGAATACCTCATATTTACAAATTGCCAAACAGAAACGACCATTAGGAATCTCTCATAAGCATTAAAGAGGAGGGTGAGCCAAGAGTATATATTTTACGCAGGCTCTATTCTTTAAGAATATCTAGTGTTTGTTATCATTGCCCGAGGTCACAAAAATAACCTTTGCACCCCTAAAAGTGTCCACATCGTCTTTTTTTCAACCTTGAACCCTCTTAAGATTTCTAAGCATGAATCCTTCCACTCTTAGGATATCACTTCCTTTTACAGGAAACCATTCCTGACTCCTTTTATCAAAATGAAATTTACCCATGAATAAAGAAAGCACTGAAAGAGCGGCTGTCTTAAAGGAAAATTTAGGTGCTAATGTGATCTCCTATTCATGTGTACAAGACCAGACTTCTGGGCGAATTGCGAGCTAGATTGCGCCATTTCAGAATTAAAAAAAAGAAAAGAAAAGAAAAGAAAGATTGGCTGCCCTTAAATATCTTTCTCTCCAGTTCTCCAAATACTTATGCAATGGGAAAGTCTCCAGAAAGCCCCCTTTAACATGCAAATATGTTTTTACCCTAAAGGGCCTCACATTAGCTCATTATCGCATTAGCAGATTAGTTTATCAGATTAGCCAAGCATAGCCCTGAGGAAAAGAAACACAGGACAGGTAAATTTAACAAAGCATACTCTCCTCTGGGAAGAGGGAATGAGGACCAAAGTCATTTTCCAGGCAGGAAGCTATCAGCCCAGAAATCCAAGTCACCAGAGAATCACATGATTGTCAGGCGTCCACTCCCAAACGCTAGCCCTAGGCACAGTATGAACTCCAGCAGCCTGTTTATTGTCCAAAGCCTGCACTCTGTGGGTGACTCCTGGCTCTGCCACTTTCTGAATTAACCTTTCTGTTCCTCAGTTTCCCTATCTATAAAATGGGAATAATAATGGTATCTACTTCATAGGACTATTGGATTAAATACTAATTTAATTAAATAAATTAGCCTATTAAATAGTGATTTAATCAAATAAATTACCCTACATGAAGCATTTAAAATAGTGCATGACAAATATAAGACTAAGTGATAGCTACTAAGAGCACCAAGAATCAGTAACTAGTCAAATGATCCCATTTTTGTAACACACACACACACCACATACACCCACACATTATAGAAAAAGGTTGGAAGAGTATACAATGGATGTTAATGACTGAGAGGTGGAAATTATGACTGATCCTTCTCATGTTTTTTTCTCCTTACTCCTTTTCTAAATTCCCTACAACAAATATGATTAGCTTGGCCATAAAAATGTGTAAAAGACTAATGCTTTATGTAAAAAGGATGATCATGTGTATTTTATTTATAATAACAAAAAACTGGAAACAGAAAACAGTATCCGTTAATAGGGATTAGTTCAATAAAGTATCCATATATTAGAATTATACACCTACAATTTAAAAATGTAACATTGAAGACTGTTTATTGGCATTATACTCATGACACAGTACATGAAAAATTAACAACACTGAATAAAAATTAATTCCTAGTTTACTAAAAATAAACATAGTTTTATTTAAACAAAAATGACAACACGTATATTTCAAAGAAAAACAAAAGTACTAAGAATGGTTATCCCCACGTGGCAGGATTACAGGGACTCTTAATTTCTCCTGGATGTTTTTATACATATCCCACATCTTCAGTAACAAACCCATGATGCTTTTAAAACAGGAGAAAACACCAACTGTTGTTAAAAACAAATTAAGATTAATCATTAGAGTTCCAGTCAAAAAATAGAAGAGTTAAGATTAAAGCAAGGAATTAAATTAGTAGGAAACCTGGTTGGCTTCATTGCCCTTCCTCTGCTCAGAACTGGCACTGAGCCAACCCTCAATTGGATGTATAAAGACCAAGTGCTGTTAGAACTAAGAGAGAAAAATTATGGAAGAGGCTTCAAGATGCTGGACAAGAGATTAGAGCCAACCTCAAGTTCCAGATAAGAGCTTCCCCACCACCATCCAGAGCAAGTGTGGAATAACAGAGACAAACTCCTTTTCCTACCCAATTTTACCAATAGCCGAATAAACACACGTTTGCAAAACCAGTACCTAAGAGACCTGTCTTCCTACACTTAGAATTCCTGAGGAAGTTAAAGAGTGAAATGAGAGGAAAATAAATATAAGTAACTTTATTTAATAAGTAAAGAAAGTAAGACTAGTCAAAAATAAAGACAATGAGTAGCTCCAAAGTCATGAATGAAACCTTGCAGAGACAATCCTTGGTGATTATTTTGGTGGCAACGGGCAGAGGGAATCTTTTTTTTTTTTTTTTTTTTTTGGCACCCTTTCCAACATCCAGCTCCAATCTAGGAAATGCGTACATGTTAAAGTATTAAAAACAGAATGTTTTAATTTACCAAGAGAGATTAGGATTTTTTTTTCTTTTGGAAATCCTGCTGAATTTACAGGAACATCTTAATGCCATGACACCAATTGCTAATGGCAACATCCAAAAAATCAAAGATGCAGAGAGG